>NC_088225.1:6029431-6109431 GCF_036934945.1 Oncorhynchus masou masou | reverse complement strand
TCACTCTCTCTTCAAATCTGCTCCACCCCCATCCCCCTTCTCCCCCCTTCTCTCTCTCTCTCTCTCCCCCCATCTTGCCTCCCCCCAGGGTGTGTAAGATGGCAGTGTGGATCCAGGCCCAGCAGCTCCAGGGGGATGCGCTGCACCAGATGCAGTCTCTCTATGGACAGCACTTCCCCATTGAGGTGCGCCATTACCTGTCCCAGTGGCTCGAGGGCCAAGTCTGGTGAGTGCAGCACAAAGCACACCACTCTACCTGACAGAAAGACATGCCTCACCCGGTAACCTTCACATTTGGCTCAATCACAGTCACAGTAGTAGCAGGGACCATGGAGGTGTAGTAACCTGAGAGCAATGTTCAGTGGCAAGTGTGTAAAGTCACTGTCCCAGTGTATGTTCCTGAGTGAAGGTGGTGTGTGTTAGGGAATGCATAGGCGATTAATGTCTGCTCTGTTCTGCGTGTATGTACATACAGGATATCTCTAAACATTCTATACGTCTCTGTGCCAGGGATGTGATCGATCTGGAGAACCCCCAGGAGGAGTTTAAGGCCAAGCGCCTGCTGGACAGCCTGATCCAGGAGCTGCAGAACAAGGCTGAGCATCAGGTGGGAGAGGACGGCTTCCTGCTCAAGATCAAACTGGGACACTACGCCAGCCAGCTCAAGGTGAGACAGATTGAACCAGTAGACGAATCTCCACACGAAGCTAACTAGAGAAAGGTGAGACAGGTGGGCAGTACAGGTATGAAGGTGAGAGATACCATGCGCACATACCCAGTGTACGTGTGCAGAGCACTGAGCCAGTGCCCTCACAAAAAAAACTCCACACCTAACTAGCTAGCTGGACAGTTTTAATAAAGCCAGTATGAACCCAATAAACTCACAAGGATATGATAACCTTACAGCCAACTATACCAGCTGAATCGTGGTGATTATTATTTCAGTTATACTGATACCAAACTCAGCTAAATGTTAGTTATCACAGCCTCATTGGCAACAGTCCCATATCCATAAACCCCAACCCAAAGTACTTAGAAATAAAACAGTGTGTGACAACAGCCTGCTCTGGTCAGTGTGTCTATATGAATAAAAACAAAAGGTGGACAACACTGGGCTACGGTAACCAGGCAGTGTTCCCTTTTATGATCGAGTGCTTCACTCACCGATCTCAGTGTGTTTGTCTTCACCCTTATGGACAGGGTTCAGAGGAACAAGCTGTCTCGTATTACCTTCCACAGTGGGAGTAGGAGGCATCTTGTCAACACAGCATTCTGTAGGCCTACAATGCGGGACTTTCAACCCCGCATGGTGCCTTGGTGTGTGTATGCATGCGTGCGTGAGAGAGAGAGGGATTTAGATCACTGTTTCCCACTCTGGTCCTCCAGTATCCCCAATAGCACACATATTTTTTTGTAGCTCTGGACAAGCACATCTGATTCAACTTGTCAATTAATCATCACGCCTTCAATGAGTTGAATAAGGTGTTTTTGTCTGGGGCTATAACAAAATGTGTACTTTTGGGTTTACTTGAGGACCGGAGTTTAAAGAGAGAGAGACAAATAGAGAAAGGAAGAGAAATGTAGCCAGTGGATGTGAGACCAAGTCCTCTCATTAGACCAAGATCTCATTAGTCTAATTGGGTTTAGCTAGGCTCAGGAAGTGGGCTTTAGAGTGTTAGCATGCCGCGGCTCGGGGGAGGGCTAAATTGGTCAGTGTTGTGTGCGCGGCCGTACTGCCAGTCAGCGGCTAACACGGCTAACAGGCTTAACACGACAGCACATGTGGTCCTTGTCTTTCAGAGCACGTATGACCGCTGCCCTCTGGAGCTGGTGAGATGCATTAAACACATCCTGTACACGGAGCAGAGGCTAGTGCGAGAGGCCTCTAATGTGAGTATGAAGCAGTTTCTCCAACTTCCATTCCTACTCCCACCTACCTGGGAAGCTTGTTTCACAAGTATGCATATAATATATATATAATATATAACATCTTATCCAGGGATTGCATAGCAGTTCAGACGTCTTTTGTCCTCGTCTTGTTGTGTCCCGTATATATATATATATATATATATATATATATATATATATATATATATATATATATATATATATATATATATATATACACAACTTTTTCATACATTTTTTAATTTTTTTCCATAAACTCATCTTCAAAACACTCTCCTGCAACCCCCTCACCAATTTATATTTATAAAAAAGTATTATTTACCTCAAATCTGTAATCCTCCATGAAGCTAGCCAGAAACTCCAAGAAGCTAGCCAGAAACTAGCCAGAAGCTAGCCAGGAGCTAGCCAGGAGCTAGCCAGAAGCTAATCCAGAAGCTATGTCAGAAGCGAGCCAGAAACTAGCCAGAAGCTAGCCAGGAGCTAGCCAGGAGCTAGCCAGAAGCTAATCCAGAAGCTAATCAGAAGCTAGTTCAAGCTTTCGTCGATTCCGGAGCAAACATCAGTTGCTCCGGAGCTAGCCAGCCTAGGAGTTCCATCAATCACTCCTGGACTGCGGTCACCTATCCGGACACGTTTTGTTGCCTACGCGGAGCCCCACCGGGCCTTCACGGCTGGACTGCTGACGTTATCTACCCGAAGGAGTTATCCGGCTGGCTCCTCCGTCGCGACGTTGCCTGGGCGCCCATCTGTGGCCTGCTAGCCATTAGCTGTCTTATCGGCTGCTATCTGAATAGACAATCGGACAATTTATTTATTTATTTTTATTGTTATTGTTTTTTTTTTCTTCTTGGGCCTCTAGCTATATCTATTGTTTTTATTTTTGTTGTTGTTGTGTGATTTGGATTAATCCCCTCTACCACACGGAACCCCACTAATCTACTGACGGAACGCAAGAGGTGGCTAATAACAGACGTCCATCCTATGCTAGCTTGCTACCGATGGCCTGGCTAGCTGTCTAAACCCCCAACCAACCTCTCCACTCTCCGGCCCCTTTTGATTACTCGACTAAGCATGCCTCTCCTTAATGTCAATATGCCTTGTCCATTGCTGTTCCGGTTAGTGTTTATTGGCTTATTTCACTGTAGAGCCTCTAGTCCTGCTCACCATACCTTATCCAACCTATTAGTTCCACCACCCACACATGCAATGACATCTCCTGGTTTCAATGATGTTTCTAGAGACAATATCTCTCTCTTCATCATTCAATATCTAGGTTTACCTCCACTGTATTCACATCCTACCATACCTTTGTCTGTACATTATACCTTGATGCTATTTTATCGCCCCCAGAAACCTCCTTTTACCCTATGTTCCAGACGTTCTAGACGACCAATTCTTATTTCTTTTAGCCGCACCCTTATTCTACTCCTCCTCTGTTCCTCTGGCGATGTAGAGGTGAATCCAGGCCCCACAGTGCCTAGCTCCACTCCTATTCCCCAGGCGCTCTCTTTTGACGACTTCTGTAACCGTAATAGCCTTGGTTTCATGCTAACATTAGAAGCCTCCTCCCTAAGTTTGTTCTATTCACTGCTTTAGCACACTCTGCCAACCCGGATGTCCTAGCTGTGTCTGAATCCTGGCTTAGGAAGACTACCAAAAATTCTGAAATTTTAATTCCAAAACTACAACCTTTTCAGACAAGATAGAACTGCCAAAGGGGGCGGTGTTGCAATCTACTGCAAAGATAGCCTGCAGAGTTCTGTCCTACTATCCAGGTCTGTACCCAAACAATTTGAACTTCTACTTTTAAAAATCCACCTCTCTAAAAACAAGTCTCTCGCTGTCTTCAACCAAGATCTCAGCGATCACTGCCTCATTGCCTGCATCCGTAATGGTTCAGTGGTCAAACGACCTCCACTCATCACTGTAAAACGCTCCCTGAAACACTTCAGCGAGCAGGCCTTTCTAATCGACCTGGCCGGGGTATCCTGGAAGGATATTGATCTCATCCCGTCAGTAGAAGATGCCTGGATGTTTTTTTTTAAATGCCTTCCTAACCATCTTAAATAAACATGCCCCATTCAAGAAATGTAGAACCAGGAATAGATATAGCCCTTGGTTCTCCCCAGACCTGACTGCCCTTAACCAACACAAAAACATCCTATGGCGTTCTGCATTGGCATCGAACAGCCCCCGTGATATGCAGCTGTTCAGGGAAGCTAGAAACCATTATACACAGGCAGTTAGAAAAGCCAAGGCTAGCTTTTTCAAGCAGAAATTTGCTTCCTGCAACACTAACTCAAAACAGTTCTGGGACACTGTAAAGTCCATGAAGAATAAGAACACCTCCTCCCAGCTGCCCACTGCACTGAAGATAGGAAACACTGTCACCACTGATAAATCCACCATAATTGAGAATTTCAATATGCATGTTTCTACAGCTGGCCATGCTTTCCACCTGGCTACTCCTACCCCGGTCAACAGCACTGCACCCCCCACAGCAACTCACCCAAGCCTTCCCCATTTCTCTTTCTCCCAAATCCGTTCAGCTGATGTTCTGAAAGAGCTGCAAAATCTGGACCCCTACAAATCAGCCGGGCTAGACATTTACATTACATTTAAGTCATTTAGCAGACGCTCTTATCCAGAGCGACTTACAAATTGGTGAATTCACCTTCTGACATCCAGTGGAACAGCCACTTTACAATAGTGCATCTAAGTCATTAAGGGGGGGGTGGTGAGAAGGATTACTTATCCTATCCTAGGTATTCCTTGAAGAGGTGGGGTTTCAGGTGTCTCCGGAAGGTGGTGATTGACTCCGCTGTCCTGGCGTCGTGAGGGAGTTTGTTCCACCATTGGGGGGCCAGAGCAGCGAACAGTTTTGACTGGGCTGAGCGGGAACTGTACTTCCTCAATGGTAGGGAGGCGAGCAGGCCAGAGGTGGATGAATGCAGTGCCCTTGCTTGGGTGTAGGGCCTGATCAGAGCCTGGAGGTACTGCGGTGCCGTTCCCCTCACAGCTCCGTAGGCAAGCACCATGGTCTTGTAGCGGATGCGAGCTTCAACTGGAAGCCAGTGGAGAGAGCGGAGGAGCGGGGTGACGTGAGAGAACTTGGGAAGGTTGAACACCAGACGGGCTGCGGCGTTCTGGATGAGTTGTAGGGGTTTAATGGCACAGGCAGGGAGCCCAGCCAACAGCGAGTTGCAGTAATCCAGACGGGAGATGACAAGTGCCTGGATTAGGACCTGCGCCGCTTCCTGTGTGAGGCAGGGTCGTACTCTGCGGATGTTGTAGAGCATGAACCTACAGGAACGGGCCACCGCCATGATGTTGGTTGAGAACGACAGGGTGTTGTCCAGGATCACGCCAAGGTTCTTAGCGCTCTGGGAGGAGGACACAATGGAGTTGTCAACCGTGATGGCGAGATCATGGAACGGGCAGTCCTTCCCCGGGAGGAAGAGCAGCTCCGTCTTGCCGAGGTTCAGCTTGAGGTGGTGATCCGTCATCCACACTGATATGTCTGCCAGACATGCAGAGAAGCGATTCGCCACCTGGTCATCAGAAGGGGGAAAGGAGAAGATTAATTGTGTGTCGTCTGCATAGCAATGATAGGAGAGACCATGTGAGGTTATGACAGAGCCAAGTGACTTGGTGTATAGCGAGAATAGGAGAGGGCCTAGAACAGAGCCCTGGGGGACACCAGTGGTGAGAGCGCGTGGCGAGGAGACAGATTCTCGCCACGCCACCTGGTAGGAGCGACCTGTCAGGTAGGACGCAATCCAAGCGTGGGCCGCGCCGGAGATGCCCAACTCGGAGAGGGTGGAGAGGAGGATCTGATGGTTCACAGTATCGAAGGCAGCCGATAGGTCTAGAAGGATGAGAGCAGAGGAGAGAGAGTTAGCTTTAGCAGTGCGGAGCGCCTCCGTGATACAGAGAAGAGCAGTCTCAGTTGAATGACTAGTCTTGAAACCTGACTGATTTGGATCAAGAAGGTCATTCTGAGAGAGATAGCGGGAGAGCTGGCCAAGGACGGCACGTTCAAGAGTTTTGGAGAGAAAAGAAAGAAGGGATACTGGTCTGTAGTTGTTGACATCGGAGGGATCGAGTGTAGGTTTTTTCAGAAGGGGTGCAACTCTCGCTCTCTTGAAGACGGAAGGGACGTAGCCAGCGGTCAGGGATGAGTTGATGAGCGAGGTGAGGTAAGGGAGAAGGTCCCCGGAAATGGTCTGGAGAAGAGAGGAGGGGATAGGGTCAAGCGGGCAGGTTGTTGGGCGGCCGGCCGTCACAAGAAGCGAGATTTCATCTGGAGAGAGAGGGGAGAAAGAGGTCAGAGCACAGGGTAGGGCAGTGTGAGCAGAACCAGCGGTGTCGTTTGACTTAGCAAACGAGGATCGGATGTCGTCGACCTTCTTTTCAAAATGGTTGACGAAGTCATCTGCAGAGAGGGAGGAGGAGGGGGGGGGGGAGGAGGATTCAGGAGGGAGGAGAAGGTGGCAAAGAGCTTCCTAGGGTTAGAGGCAGATGCTTGGAATTTAGAGTGGTAGAAAGTGGCTTTAGCAGCAGAGACAGAGGAGGAAAATGTAGAGAGGAGGGAGTGAAAGGATGCCAGGTCCGCAGGGAGGCGAGTTTTCCTCCATTTCCGCTCGGCTGCCCGGAGCTCTGTTCTGTGAGCTCGCAATGAGTCATCGAGCCACGGAGCGGGAGGGGAGGACCGAGCCGGCCTGGAGGATAGGGGACATAGAGAGTCAAAGGATGCAGAAAGGGAAAGAGAGGAGGGTTGAGGAGGCAGAATCAGGAGAAAGGTTGGAGAAGGTATGAGCAGAGGGAAGAGATGATAGGATGGAAGAGGAGAGAGTAGCGGGGGAGAGAGAGCGAAGGTTGGGACGGCGCGATACCATCCGAGTAGGGGCAGTGTGGGAAGTGTTGGATGAGAGCGAGAGGGAAAAGGATACAAGGTAGTGGTCGGAGACTTGGAGGGGAGTTGCAATGAGGTTAGTGGAAGAACAGCATCTAGTAAAGATGAGGTCGAGCGTATTGCCTGCCTTGTGAGTAGGGGGGAAGGTGAGAGGGTGAGGTCAAAAGAGGAGAGGAGTGGAAAGAAGGAGGCAGAGAGGAATGAGTCAAAGGTAGACGTGGGGAGGTTAAAGTCGCCCAGGACTGTGAGAGGTGAGCCGTCCTCAGGAAAGGAGCTTATCAAGGCATCAAGCTCATTGATGAACTCTCCGAGGGAACCTGGAGGGCGATAAATGATAAGGATGTTAAGCTTGAAAGGGCTGGTAACTGTGACAGCATGGAATTCAAAGGAGGCGATAGATAGATGGGTAAGGGGAGAGAGAGAGAATGACCACTTGGGAGAGATGAGGATCCCGGTGCCACCACCCCGCTGACCAGAAGCTCTCGGGGTGTGCGAGAACACGTGGGCGGACGAAGAGAGAGCAGTAGGAGTAGCAGTGTTATCTGTGGTGATCCATGTTTCCGTCAGTGCCAGGAAGTCGAGGGACTGGAGGGAGACAATCTGGACCCTTTCTTTCTAAAATTATCTGCCGAAATTGTTGCCACCCCTATTACTAGCCTGTTCAACCTCTCTTTCGTGTCGTCTGAGATTCCCAAAGATTGGAAAGCAGCTGCGGTCATCCCCCTCTTCAAAGGGGGGGGGACAATCTTGACCCAAACTGCTACAGACCTATATCTATCCTACCATGCCATTCTAAGGTCTTCGAAAGCCAAGTCAACAAACAGATTACCAACCATTTCGAATCTCACCATACCTTCTCTGCTATGCAATCTGGTTTCAGAGCTGGTCATGGGTGCTCCTCAGCCATGCTCAAGGTCCTAAACGATATCTTAACCGCCATCGATAAGAAACATTACTGTGCAGCCGTGTTCATTGATCTGGCCAAGGCTTTCGACTCTGTCAATCACCACATCCTCATCGGCAGACTCGACAGCCTTGGTTTCTCAAATGATTGCCTCGCCTGGTTCACCAACTACTTCTCTGATAGAGTTCAGTGTGTCAAATCGGAGGGTCTGCTGTCCGGACCTCTGGCAGTCTCTATGGGGGTGCCACAGGGTTCAATTCTTGGACCGACTCTCTTCTCTGTATACATCAATGAGGTCGCTCTTGCTGCTGGTGAGTCTCTAATCCACCTCTATGCAGACGAAACCATTCTGTATACTTCTGGCCCTTCTTTGGACACTGTGTTAACAACTCTCCAGGCAAGCTTCAATGCCATACAACTCTCCTTCCGTGGCCTCCAATTGCTCTTAAATACAAGTAAAACTAAATGCATGCTCTTCAACCGATCGCTACCCGCACCTGCCCGCCTGTCCAACATCACTACTCTGGACGACTCTGACTTAGAATACGTGGACAACTACAAATACTTAGGTGTCTGGTTAGACTGTAAACTCTCCTTCCAGACCCATATCAAATATCTCCAATCCAAAGTTAAATCTAGAATTGGCTTCCTATTTTGCAACAAAGCATCCTTCACTCATGCTGCCAAACATACCCTTGTAAAACTGACCATCCTACCAATCCTCGACTTTGGCGATGTCATTTACAAAATTGCCTCCAATACCCTACTCAACAAATTGGATGCAGTCTATCACAGTGCAATCCGTTTTGTCACCAAAGCCCCATATACTACCCACCATTGCGACCTGTACGCTCTCGTTGGCTGGCCCTCGCTTCATACTCGTCGCCAAACCCACTGGCTCCATGTCATCTACAAGACCCTGCTAGGTAAAGTCCCACCTTATCTCAACTCGCTGGTCACCATAGCATCTCCCACCTGTAGCACATGCTCCAGCAGGTATATCTCTCTAGTCACCCCCAAACCAATTCTTTCTTTGGCCGCCTCTCCTTCCAGTTCTCTGCTGCCAATGACTGGAACGAACTACAGAAAGCACTGAAACTGGAAACACTTATGTCCCTCACTTGCTTTAAGCACCAACTCTCAGAGCAGCTCACAGATTACTGCACCTGTACATAGCCCACCTATAATTTAGCCCAAACAACTACCTCTTTCCCTACTGTATTTAATTTATTTATTTATTTTGCTCCTTTGCACCCTATTATTTTTATTTCTACTTTGCACATTCTTCCATTGCAAATCTACCATTCCAGTGTTTTACTTGCTATATTGTATTTACTTTGCCACCATGGCCTTTTTTTGCCTTTACCTCCCTTATCTCACCTCATTTGCTCACATCGTATATAGACTTGTTTATACTGTATTATTGACTGTATGTTTGTTTTACTCCATGTGTAACTCTGTCTCGTTGTGTCGAACTGCTTTGCTTTATCCTGGCCAGGTCGCAATTTTAAATGAGAACTTGTTCTCAACTTGCCTACCTGGTTAAATAAAGGTGAAATAAATAAAATAAAAAAACAAATACCTGTAGCTCGTATGCACAAAATACACGCGCGCACGCACACGCACACACACACACACACACACACACACACACACACACACACACACACACACACACACACACACACACATATGGAAATACCCACATATCTTTTCTAAACATTTACAGATATCCAAACTCTATCAACACCACACAGAGATGTTTAACATAACACAGCCAAGTGCATGACATTATGGAAATCCCAGCCATTGGGGGTCGCTTTGCTGCCTCTCTGTCGACATCAAAGGCTGTGTACTCTCACTTTTCCCTCAGACATACGTAAACCTGTTAACAACCACATAAAAACATAAATACACACAGCGTACACACACACACACACACACACATAGCATTTCACACACACACCTCGTCAGAAAACCTGCACAGACAGCTCATATGTCTCCCTGAAAGATAAACTTTGAATTCCTCATTAACCAGCAATGCTGTAGGCCTGGTGGGGAGGTGAAGAAATGTGATATTTTATAACAAGGGTTATAAAACCATAAAGCCGGTGGTCCATAAAACATCTGAATATCAATAAACCCAGTGTTAAATTGATTTCCAGTCCTGCCAGGCTTCTCCTATCACAGGATTGCATTCCCACCTGTTTACTCAGACTTCGTCTTCACAGTGCTCACATCCCCAGCCTTAACAAGCCATAGGCTGTGTGCCCACGATAAGGAAATGCATTTCCTTCGGTCTCACATGTTCAGTCAGTGGTGATCACTGCTGGTTATGGTCGTTAGGGATTACTGTGGAATAACAGAAGCAGGGGTCATTGAGGTTGTGTTAAAGAGGCACAGGGCGATTTCAGGTTCTGTCAGTTTGTGTGTCTTTCTGCTCCATATAACGATGATGAAATGCTCAACACCACACTAGCTAGTTCCTGCAAATCATCTCAAAGCCAGCATTGTTTACCGGCCCAGCCCTCTCACCTCTCTCTCCTCTCTCTGATTGGCAGTCGAGCTCCCCAGTGGGAGGGATGATGGACAGCATGTCCCAGAAGTACCAGCAGATCAACCAGGCATTTGAGGAGCTGCGCCTGCTGACCCAGGACACAGAGAACGACCTGAGAAAGCTCCAGCACAACCAGGAGTACTTCATCATCCAGTACCAGGAGAGCCTCCGCATCCAGGGTGAGTCAGCCTTGCCCTGGTCCCCCTCCTAGTCACAACACCCTGGGTCATCAACCCCAGCAGACCTCACCTTTTTAGGGCAGAATGACATGTGGGTTTGTAGGTGAGTGTGTGTGTGTGTGTGTGTGTGTGTGTGTGTGTGTGTGTGTGTGTGTGTGTGTGTGTGTGTGTGTGTGTGTGTGTGTGTGTGTGTGTGTGTGTGTGTCTATAAAGTAAAAGACAGGTGTGTTTATGTGAGTTTTGCTGACCTCCCCCTCTCTCCTGTCCTGTCCTTCTTCAATCCCTCTCCCTCTCCCTCTCTTCGCCTACATGCAGCCCAGTTGACCAGCCTGACCACACTGCCCCCTGCTGACAGACAGCTGAGGGAGCCCACATTACTGAGCAAGAGAGCCACCGTGGAGGCCTGGCTCACCCGGGAGGCTAACACACTACAGAAATACAGACTGGTACACTACTTTTTATACTGCATACACACACACACATGTACTGAAACACACACACACACACATGTACACAGTGGAATGAAGGCGTCGGAAGGGATGGCTGCCGTTTTATTGGTTCTTATCCAACCGTGCTATTTTGTTCAATTTTTTTCGCATTGTTTATAAATTATTTTGTACATAATGTTGCTGCTACCGTCTCTTATGACCGAAAAGAGTTTCTGGACATCAGAACAGCGATTACTCACCTCGAATTGGATGAAGAATTTTTCTTTAATGAGATGGACGGGAAGGATATACTCCAAACACCCGAACAGGCCCTCATCCCCGTCATTCACTGGAGAAAGAAACAGCGATTTTGCGGAAAGAGATTGGGGTTCTTGTGAGGATCAGGTGACAAGTGGCTTATCTGCCTTTGCAATCAGTACTGTTAACTAACGTTCAATTGCTGGAAAATAAATGGGACGAACTGAAAGCTTGTATATCCTACCAACGGGACATTAAAAACTGTAATATCTTATGTTTCACTGAGTCATGGCTGAACGACAACATTAATAACATACAGCTGGCAGGTTATACACTCTATCGGCAGGATAAAACAGCAGCCTCTGGTAAGAGGGGCGGGGGCATATTTGTAAACAACAGCTGAAGCACGATATCTCAGGAAGTCTCAAGGTTTTGCTCGCCTGAGATATCTCTTGATTAGCTGTTGACCACACTATCTACCTAGAGATTTTTCATCTGTATTTTTCGTAGCTGTCTACATACCACCACAGACCGATACTGGCACTGAAACCGCACTCAATGAGCTGTATACCTCCATAAGCAAACAGTAAAACGCTCATCCAGAGGTGGCGCTCCTAGTGGCCGGGGACTTTAATGCAGGGAAACTTAAGTCAGTTTTACCTCATTTCTATCAGCATGTTAAATCCAGAGGGAAAGAACTCTAGACCATCTTTACTCCACACAGCTCTCCCTCGCCCAGACGTGTACAAAGCTCTCCCTCACCCTCCGTTTGGAAATCTGACCATAATTCTATCCTCCTGATTCCTGCTTACAAGCAAAAATTAAAGCAGGAAGCACCAGTGACTCGGTCTATAAAAAAGTGGTCAGATGAAGCAGATGCTAAACTACAGGACTATTTTCCTAGCACAGACTGGAGTATGTTATTGGATTCTTCCGATGGCATTGAGGAGTATACCACATCAGTCACTGGCTTCATCAATAAGTGCATCGATGACGTCGTCCCCACAGTGACTGTACGTACATACCACAACCAGAAGCCATAGATTACAGGTAACATTCGCACTGCGCTAAAGGGTAGAGCTGCCATTTTTATAAGAAATCCCGCTATGCCCTCCGACAAATCATCAAACAGGCAAAGCATCAGTACAGGACTAAGATCAAATCATACTACACCAGCTCTGACTTTCTTATGTGGCAGGGCTTGTAAACTATTACAGACTACAAAGGGAAGTACAGCCGAGAGCTGCCCAATGACACGAGCCTACCAGACGAGCTAAATAACTTCTATCCTCGCTTCGAGGCAAGTAACAATGAAACATGCATGAGAGCATCAGCTGTTCCGGACGACTGTGTGATCACGCTCTCCGCAGTCGATGTGAGTGAGACCTTTAAACAGGTCAACATTCACAAGGCCGCAGGGCCAGACAGATTACCAGGACGTGTACTCTGAGCATGAGCTGACCAACTGGCAAGTGTCTTCACTGACATTTACAACCTCTCCCTGTCTGAGTCTATAATACCAACATGTTTCAAGCAAACCACCATAGTCCTTGTGCCCAATAACACTAAAGTAACACTCACGTCTGTAGCCATGGAATGCTTTGAAAGGCTGGTCATGGCTCACATCAACACCATTATCCCAGAAACCCTAGAACCACTACAATTTGCATACCGCCCCAAGAGATCCACAGATGATGCAATCTCTATTGCACTCCACACTGCCCTTTCCCACCTCGACAAAAGAAACACCTATGTGAGAATACTATTCATTGACTACAGCTCAGCGTTCAACACCACAGTGCCTTCAAAGCTCATCACTAAGTTAGGACCCTGGGACTAAACACCTCCCTCTGCAACTGGATCCTGGACTTCCTCACGGGCCGCACCCAGGTGGTAAGAGTAGGTAACAACACATCCGCCACGCTGATCCTCAGCACGGTGTCCCCTCAGTCTATAGGCCATCAGCCTATAGGGAGAAGATAGGAGACCTGACCATGTGGTACAAGGACAACAGCCTCTCCCTCAACATGATCAAGACAAAGGAGATGATTGTGGACTACAGGAAAAGTAGGGCTGTGCATGTCCCCATTCTCATCGACAGGGCTGTAGTAGAGCAGGTTGAGAGCTTCAAGTTCCTTGGTGTCCACATCACCAACAAATAACATGGCCCAAGCACACCAAGACAGTCGTGAAAAGGGCACGACAAAACCTATTCCCCCTCAAGAGACTAAAAAGATTTGGCATGTGTCCTCAGATCCTCAAAGGGATCTACAGCTGCTCCTCCGAGAGCATCCTCATGAGTTGCATTATTGCCTGGTATGGCAAGTGCTCGCCCTCGAACCGCAAGGCACTACAGTGGGTAGTGCGTATGGCCCAGTACATCACCAGGGTGAAGCTTCCTGCCATCCAGGACCTCTATACCAGGCGGTGTCAGAGGAAGGCCCTACAAATTGTCAAAGACTCCAGCCACCCTAGTCATGGACTGTTCTCTCTGCTACCGCACAGCAAGTGGTACCGGAGCGCCAAATCTAGGTCCAAGAGGCTTCTGAACAGCTTCTACCCCCAAGCCATAAGACTACTGAACATCTAATCAAATGGCTACCCAGACTATTTGCATTGCCCCCTCACCCCTCTTCTCTGCTGCTGCTCTCTCTGCTGTTTTCAACCAAGATCTCAGTGATCACTGCCTCATTGCCTGCATCCGTAATGGGTCTGCGGTCAAACGACCACCTCTCATCACTGTCAAACGCTCCCTAAAACACTTCAGCGAGCAGGCCTTTCTAATCCTGGAAGGATATTGACCTTATCCCGTCAGTAGAGGATGCCTGGGTATTCTTTAAAAGTGCCTTCCGGGGCCTCCCGGGTGGCGCAGTGGTCAAGGGTGCTGTACTGCTGCGCCAGCTGTGCCACCAGAGGCTCTGGGTTCGCGCCCAGGCTCTGTCACAACCGGCCGCGCCCGAGAGATCCGTGGGGAGACACACAATTGGCCGAGCGTTGTCCGGATTAGAGAGGGTTTGGCCGGTAGGGATATCCTTGTCTCATCGCGCACCAGCGACTCCTGTGGTGGGCCGGGTGCAGTGCACGCTAACCAAGGTTGCCAGGTGCACGGTGTTTCCTCTGACACATTGGTGCGGCTGGCTTCCAGGTTGGATGCGCACTGTGTTAAGAAGCAGTGCGGCTTGGTTGGGTTGTGTATCGGAGGACGCATAACTTTCAACCTTCGTCTCTCCCGAGCCCGTATGGGAGTTGTAGCGATGAGACAAGATAGTAGCTACTAACAATTGGATACCACGAAATTGGGGAGAAAAAGGGGTAAAATAAATAAAAAATTATAAAAAAGTGCCTTCCTCACCATCTTAAATAAACATGCCACATTCAAAAGAAATTGAACCAGGAACAGATATAGCCCTTGGTTCACTCCAGACCTGACTGCCTTTGACCAGCACAAAAACATCCTGTGGCGTAGGATGTCCTGTGGCGTACTGCATTAGCATTGAATAGCCCCCTTGATATGCAACATTTCAGGGAAGTTAGGAACCAATATACACAGGCAGCTTTTTCAAGCAGATATTTGCATCCTGTAGCACAAACTCCAAAAGGTTCTGGGACATTGTAAAGTCCATGGAGAATAAAAGCACCTCCTCCCAGCTGCCCACTGCACTGAGGCTAGGAAACACTGTCACCACTGATAAATCCACTATAATTGAGAATTTCAATAAGCATTTTTCTACGGCTGGCCATGCTTTCCACCTGGCTAACCCTACCCCAATCAACAGCACTCCACTCCCCACAGCAACTCGCCCAAGCCTCCCCAATTTCTCGTTCAGCCAAGTCCAGATAGCTGATGTTCTGAAAGAGCTGCAAAATCTGGACCCCTACAAATAAGCTGGGCTAGACAATCTGGACCCTCTCTTTCTAAATTTATCTGCCGAAATTGTTGCAACAGCTATCACTAACCTGTTCAACCTCTGTTTCGTATTGTCTGAGATTCCCAAAGATTGGAAAGCTTCCGCGGTCATCCCCCTCTTCAAAGGGGGAGACACTAAACCCAAACTGCTACAGACCTATATCTATCCTACCCTGCCTTTCTAAGGTCTTCGAAAGCCAAGTTAACAAACAGATTACCGACCATTTCGAATCCCACCGTACCTTCTCCGCTATGAAATCTGGTTTCAGAGCTTGTCATGGGTGCACCTCAGCCACGCTCAAGGTCCTAAACGATATCATAACCGCTATCAATAAGAGACATTACTGTGTCGCCGTATTCATCGACCTGGCCAAGGCTTTCGACTCTGTCAATCACCACATTCTCATCGGCAGACTCAACAGCATTGGTTTCTCAAATGATTGCCTCGCCTGGTTCACCAACTACTTTTCTGATAGAGTTCAGTGTGTCAAATCGGAGGGCCTGTTGTCCAGACATCTGGCAGTCTCTATGGCGGTGCCACAGGGTTAAATTCTCGGGCCGACTCTCTTTTCTGTATACATAAATGTCTACGCAGACGACATCATTCTGGCCCTTCTTTGGACACTGTGTTAACTAACCTCCAGACGAGCTTCAATGCAATACAACTCTCCTTCCGTGGCCTCCAACTGCTCTTAAATTAAAGTTAAACTAAATGCATGCTTCAACCAATCGCTGCCCGCACCTGCCTGCCCGTCCAGCATCACTACTCTGGACGGATCTGACTTAGAATATGTGGACAACTACAAATACCTAGGTGTCTGTTTAGATTGTAAACTCTCCTCCAGACTCATATTAAGCATCTCCAATCCAAACATGTAATCTCGAATTGGCTTTCTATTTCACAACAAAGCATTCTTCACTCATGCTGCCAAACATACCCTCGTACAACTGACCATCCTACCGATCCTCGACCTCAACAAATTGGATGCAGACTATCACAGTGCCATCCGTTTTGTCACCAAAGCCCCATATACTACCCACCACTGCGACCTGTACTTCTCGTTGGCTGGCCCTCGCTTCATACTCGTCGCCAAACCCACTGGCTCCAGGTTATCTTCAAGTCTCTGCTAGGTAAAGCCCCGCCTTATCTCAGCTCACTGGTCACCATAGCAGCACCCACCCGTAGCACGCGCTCCAGCAGGTATATTTCACTGTAGGTATATTTCACTCCAGCAGGTATATTTCACACCCCCAAAGCCAATTCTTCCTTTGGCCACCTTTCCTTCCAGTTCTCTGCTGCCAATGACTGAAACGAACTGAAAAAAATCACTGAAGCTGGAGACTCATATCTCCCTCACTAACTTTAAGCACCAGCTGTTAGAGCAGCACACAGATCACTGGTATATTCTTAAAACTGCATTGTTGGTTAAGGGCTTGCAAGTAAGCATTTCACTGTAAGGTTGTATTTCGCGCATGTGACAAATACAGTTTGATTTGATACTACATGATTACAAACTGTAAGTCATTATTTAAGGCGATGAAGTCAGGAGAGGAAATGTAGGCTCAGAACTCTGGAGGGATCTCATGCCTTCAGGGTATAAAAGCTGGGGATGTATATTGGTACCTTCTTATCGGTGTGTGTGTGTGTGTGTGTGTGTGTGTGCGTGTGCCTAGGACCTGGCAGAGAAGCACCAGAAGAGCCTGCAGCTGCTGAGGAAGCAGCAGACCATCATCCTGGATGACGAACTGATCCACTGGAAGAGAAGGCAACAGCTGGCCGGAAACGGGGGTCCTCCGGAGGGGGGGCTGGATATCCTGCAGTCCTGGTGAGACCCCCTCTATCACCCTCTACCCTTAACAGAGATCACATATGTCTAGGATTGATCAAAGGGCAGGGGCCACCCAGTTAACAAGCTGACTATTGGATACTGCTGGGTTTATATGGGGTGTAGTTGGGAAGATGACTGTCGTCTTGGTTGAAGATGACAAAGGTTAAGACAACGGGATTCTAATATCCCATAACTTTTTGCAACAATGGGGAAGAATTCTAAACAATGGAAATAGCAATGCGAGCAAAAATTACTGGAAGTGAATGTTTTTATTTATTTATATATATATATATATATTTATTTATTTATTGAATATCCAAAACATACAATATAGTTGCAGTGAAGCCGCTCAACAACTACATCACACCAGTCATCCAACAGACTTGAGAACAAGTTCTCATTTACAACTGCGACTTGGCCAAGATAAAGCAAAGCAGTGCGACACAAACAACAACACAGAGTTACACATGGAATAAACAATCATACAGTCAATAACACAATAGAAAAGTGTGTGCAAATGAAGTAAGATTAGGGAGGTAAGGCAATAAATAGGCCATAGTGGTGAAATAATTACAATTTTGCAGTTACACACTGGAGTGGTAGATGTGCAGAAGATGAATGCGCAAGTAGAGATACTGGGGTGCAAAGGAGCAAAAAAATAAATAACAATATGTGGATGAGGTAGTTGGATAAGCTATTTACAGATGGGCTATGTACAGGTACAATGATCTGTGAGCTGACATAACTCCACCATTCCAATTTGCAATATCATTTAAGATCAAAATACTATTTTCAAACATCTACAGGTATTTTATCAACCAGCACATTTGAGTTCAGCCATAATATTTGTTGAAATATTTTTTTATTTTTTTCAGGGGGATGAAATTGAAATTGTAGCCAGCTCTGCAATGCCTGTTTGAAAAAGAGAGATACTTTGAAAAAAGTATACTTTTCAATTAATCGAAAATGAGAAATGGCAATCTGCACAAAGGCAACAGGACCATTTTTAACAATGGATGAGCTTTTCTTAGTAATCTACTTGAGAACCATTAAGTGTTCAAGTAAAACTTTTGAATAAGTGAAGCTTTGAGAGAGGTTTAGTGCTTTTATATTTAGTCATCTCAACCCACCCAATTGATATTCATTATATAGACAGGCATGCTTTATCTTGTCTGGTTTAGCGTCCCAGATAAAGCAAAATATATTTTGCTCATATGATTTGAAAAACTAATCATCAGGACTAGGCAGCGCCATGAGTAAGTGGGAAAACTGAGATGTGGATAAGAAGTTAATCACAGAGCAATTCTTCAATCGATAGACAGGTATTTACCTCTTGTCTCTTGTCCTTGACCTTGTCTTAAACTGTATATTTTGAACTAGACTATAGTCTGTCTGGTTGTCTGAGCTTGTAAGAGTCTGAACTTTGAGTTGTGTGATCTTAATTTGCCCATTTTGAGAACCTTATTATAATGCGTGTGTGTGTGTGTGTGTGTGTGTGTGTGTGTGTGTGTGTGTGTGTGTGTGTGTGTGTGTGTGTGTGTGTGTGTGTGTGTGTGTGTGTGTGTGTGTGTGTATTATTCAGGTGTGAGAAGTTGGCAGAGACGATCTGGCAGAACAGGCAGCAGATCAGGAGAGCAGAACACCTGAGACAACAGCTTCCCATCCCCGGCCCCATCGAGGAGCTACTGAACGATCTCAACAGCACCATCACAGACATCATCTCAGCACTGGTCACCAGGTGTGTGTGTGCGTGTACATGCGTGTGTGTGTGTGTGTAAAGTTGTTGTTATTGTTCAGTATCAAAGTGCAAGGTATAGTGAGAATAGGTTGTAGTGTGTTGGACTGTGTGCGAGTGGCTTTGAGCTGAAAAGTGGGTGTGTTTAAATATGAGCTTCTTATAGACACACTTATCTTCAGTGTGTATGCTACTCTACAGTCATGTTTAACCCCCCCACCCCCCATCTCCTCTGTGTGATGGGACTAAATGGAGAACAACTGAACTGTGCTATTTACCAAATACTACACTCAGTGTGAACCCTTATACAAACCCTATCCTACTGACATAACCCCTTACTCCTTATGTGGCCATAGAGTGTGAGATTACATTTATTACCAGAATTACATTAGAAATGACTCAGCATCGCACATCATGGGAGACTGGTTATGTGACTCTATGGAGCAGCAAATCGTGTGTGTGTGTGTTTGACTCTGTGCTGAGCCCAAGCTGGGTTGTTCCGAGGCAGGGGGAGCAAGCTGCTGATAGTTCCTCCTGCAGCCCAGCCCAGCTCTGCTCTCAACCCTTCCGGAACCTGCCAATGAACACACAAACACAACCCAGTCAGCCTGCAACGCTACAAGGAGGGAGAGATGGAGGGAGGCAAGTGGGGAGGCCTGCTATCAATCCGAAAGGAGAAAGAAAACAGGAGGGAAAGTGAACGGTTTAGAAAAGGAAAGGAGAGGAAGATACAATATGAGGAAGAGGAGGAGGAGTGAACAGTGTTTCAAAGATATAAAGTGAAAGATTTGAGAGCTAAAGAGACAAAAAAGTGTTTGAGACTAGAGATGAAGAGTCTACAATGATGGTGAGATGGGGAGGAAGGCTAACAGGCTCAGAAAGTTAGCTTGAGTTCCATGGTAGAGTGTTGTAGCCCTGGGGACACTGTCTGTCAGCCCGTATCAGTCCGCCAGCCTCACTGACTGGATCAGGAAGTCTTCTGAGTGCTCCCAGAACCCTCTGCTCTCTCCCTATTCCAGCTGTGGTCCCCACAGAGACCCATAATGCACTGTGGTCCCCACAGAGACCCATAATGCACTGAGAAGCTGTGTCATTGTCAGAACAATGTCCGTTAGGCCGCAAACAGGGGAGCATTGAGAGCGTAAAAACTATTATTTTAAAGTCCATACTACCGCAATGGTGTTTCCTCTCCTCTTAATTCGCTCTTTCCTGCTCTCCAGTGAAACCACACACACATCCTCTCTACTGTTCCCCCTAAACATCTAGCAGGCGCCTGGGAGGGAGGCTAGGGAGGGAGGGAGGGTATCTCATCACTGCCTGCTCACAGAGATGAGAATATTGAGTATGGTCAGCCAAGCCTAAAACACAAACAGCGTACTCTACTAAAAAGCCCTAGCTGCCTGAATGAATGAGCATCACGCTGCCTGTGTGTAGAGTTTGTCTGTCTGTGTGTGTTTACGTGTGGGAGCATCGAGAGCTGACAGCTTGCGTACTGTGTAACTTTCAAAAACAGGTCAAATAGACGTAATAGGCAGCAGTGTGTGATGAGCAGAATTCCCTGTTGTGATCTGTCAGTTAAAGAGATAGTGCTAAATGTTTTCAATCAAGCCCTTATTCTACTAATCAAGAGTCAGATGAACTCATGGATACCATCTGTATGACTCTGTGTGCAGTTTGAAGGAAGTTGAAGTTAGTTTCTGGGGCCATTGCTAACTAGCAAGCTAGTTGTTCCTGTAGACTTTGTCATTGGGCTAACGCTAGTTAGCAGTTGCTCCAGAATCTTCCTTCAAACTGCATGCAAAGACATGCAAATAGTATACATGAGTTCAAGCTAAAATGTTGCATTATCCCTTTAAAGCAACCCTCTAAACTTTCCTCTGACTCTAGTTGTCTGTCTGTCTGTCTGTCTGCCTGTCTGCCTGTCTGTCTTTTTTTTCTCACTCTCTGTCTCGCACCCTCTCTCTCTCTCTCTCTCTCTCTCTCTCTCTCTCTCTCTCTCTCTCTCTCTATCTCTCTCTCTCTCTCTCTCTCTCTCTAGCACCTTTATCATAGAGAAGCAGCCTCCCCAGGTGCTGAAGACCCAGACCAAGTTTGCCGCCACAGTGCGCCTCCTAGTGGGTGGAAAGCTCAATGTGCACATGAACCCCCCGCAGGTCAAGGCCACCATCATCAGTGAACAGCAGGCGAAGGCCTTGCTCAAGAATGAGAACACCAGGAAGTAAGTCACAGCATAGAGCCCCCTCATCACTGATATCTACTGCCACAGTGGAATCTATGGAGCAAGTGGAGATCCACATTTTGACATCCACATCCCACGTTCTACACACCTAATAGAACCCTAAAGTAGTTAGTGTATACATTTTCCTTCCTAGTACTAAAAGAATAGCAGTGTTAGCCTAAATTTGGGTAGCATTTTGCAAGATTGTCAGCATTGGCATCCTGAAAAAAACTTGTCTCACAGAAATTGAAATTAGTCATTCCCCTTCATGTTCTGTGAAAGTTTCATGACTCTATGATTAATACATCTGCTGAAGCATCTACCTCTCCTCTTCCTCCTCCATCTTCCTTCCCCCACCCCAGTGACAGCAGTGGAGAGATCCTTAACAACAACTGTGTGATGGAGTACCACCAGGCCACAGGAACACTCAGCGCCAACTTCAGGAACATGGTGAGGATGGACGGGACCAGGGAGTCTCAGACTGTAATACCACACCTAGAGAAGATTCTCTTCAGAGACAAACCCTAGCTAAACTGGAATCCAAGAGGCTTTTGGAGATTCTGCATTCTCATTCTATGTTCATACTCATACAGATTCCATGTTACTCAGCCCACATGCTGTTTTGAGTTCCCTAGGGTCCTCCATTAATCATTTACATGTAAACTCGGGTTTAAATGGATACTTCGGAATTTTGGCAATGAACTTGTGGATGCCATTTTTATGTCTCTATTTCCATAAGGAAGGAAGTTAAAGACAGAATGCTAGTGAATATGCAATGGCTTGCGAAACTACCCCTAGCTTCCTACATACTGGACACAGGGACATAAAGATGGTACCCATGAGTTCCTCTGACTCTGCGGAAGTAGACAAAGGGCCTCATTGCCAAAAATCCCGAAGTATCCCTTCAAATCTGCTGAAATTAAAGGGAATCACGTGTGTGTGTGTTTGATCAGAGAACAGCTCCTCAAAGTGAATAGTCTAGAAGATGTTTGTGTGCTGTGCTGCTGTCCTCTCATGATCCTCCTCTCTGACCCCGCCTCATCTCTCATGTAGTCTTTGAAGAGGATCAAGCGCTCGGACCGGCGAGGGGCGGAGTCTGTGACAGAGGAGAAGTTTACCATTCTGTTTGAGTCTCAGTTCAGCGTCGGGGGTAATGAGCTGGTCTTTCAGGTTAAGGTAAAGAACTGATAACCTGGTCCCAGATCTGTTTGTGCTGTTTTGCCAACTCTTATCAATACAGCACACACAGGCTTAAGAAGAGATGAGCAGAGTGGTGGACTAGCCCAAGGTGAGCTGTTGACTCTAGTCTAACCTAGTGCCTCAGCAGCCTGTCTTTCTTTCTGGTCCTGACGAGAAGAAAAAACTGTCGGGGGAGGTTCTCTTCTCCACTGTTCAACCAATCCAGTAAATGTGGAGGAGGAGCTAATACGGAGTGTCGCCTTGTTAACGTCCAAAAGAGGAAGTCACTTCACAGGCTCTCTTTCCTTTCCCCCTGAAGACCAGATGCATCCAGTTGTCGTCGACGCGCAGAGGGTGGCTCCGTCAACACACCATGTTCCTTACCCTGCTCCTTCAGTGACACTATTAGAAGTAGTAATCATTGTTAAAGCTATGTCACACAAGAAAAATGACCTTCACATTGTCAATGGTACAGGGAACATATATGCTCCCCTACTCCCTTAACACATTTGTTCATGTATTTCTCTGAATTATATGGATTTTTTGGTTGGAACAGAAAGTGCTATACAGTAGGTTAAAAAACATGTTTTACACGAGTTGCCTTATATATACTGTATTTGATACACATATACATCATTGTGTTTGTAATGACCCCTGAACTTGTTCTTCCTTCCTTCCCTCCCTCTTTCTCTCTCTCTCTCTCTCTCTCTCTCTCTCTCTCTCTCTCTCTCTCTCTCTCTCTCTCTCTCTCTCTCTCTGTCAGACGTTATCACTTCCTGTGGTGGTGATCGTCCACGGTAGCCAAGACAATAACGCCACGGCAACAGTGCTGTGGGACAACGCTTTTGCCGAACCCGTAAGTTCAGTGTGATCATCATGGTGTGTGCATGTGCGTGTGTGATGATGTCTTTAACACTTTACGTTGTTTGGTTTTTCTCTTGATGGACGCTCTAGCGTTGCCCTGGTTTAGGGGCCTTAACCCTCTCTCCTCTCCTCCTCCCCAGGGTCGGGTGCCCTTCATAGTGCCTGACAAGGTGCTGTGGCCCCAGCTGTGTGAGGCCCTCAACATGAAGTACAAGGCGGAGGTGCAGAGTAACCGTGGCCTCTCAGAGGAGAACCTGGTCTTCCTGGCCCAGAAAGCCTTCAGTAGCTCCAGCATCAACCCTGACGACTACCGCGGCATGACCATGACCTGGTCCCAGTTCAACAGGGTAAGACCAGGGTGGGTCTCAAATGGCACCATGTTTCCTATGTGGTGCACTCCTTTTGACCAGGGCCCATCTTTTGACAAGAACCCCATGGGCACTGATCAAAAGTAGTGCACTTTGTAGTGAGTAGGGTGCCATGTGGGACACAAGCCCATGACTACTGACCAGTGGACTTCAAGACTTGACCTCTGCATTAGGAACAAGTTGTTGCAGAGGGGTGATATCATGTCTTTGATACTCAGAGGGAATCTATTGTTTTTACCATGCCTGGCTGGTGTATATTTGATTTAGATGTGAGTATGTGCCACTGCAGACACTGTTTACCTCTTTGGTGTTCCTTCCCTTGTTCAGAGTAATATATTCCACTATATCTGCATTGGGGGCGGCAGGTAGTCTAGTGGTTAGAGCATTGGGCCAGTAACAGAAAGGTTGCTAGATGGAATCCCCGAGCTGGCAAGGTAGAAATGTGTCATTCTGCCCCTGAACAAGGCAGTTAACCCACTGTTCCTAGGCCGTCAATTTGTTCTAAACTGACTTGCCTGGTTAAATAAAAAATACATTCTAATCTGCTCTCCTTGGGCTGAGCGAGTCTCTAATGTGTTTCCCTCTAAGGTGTGTCCTTAATGGTACCATATTCCCTACATAGTTCACTGGGCCCTGGTCAAAGGTAGTGCACTCGGTAGGGAATAGGGTGCCATTTAATCTGAAGAGCTCCAGTTGGCTGGCTGTGAGGTCCTCAGGTCTGGTTAATGGGCCTGTTTGTCCAGACAGGAAGGACTAATTCAGCCCCAGTCCTCATTGGCTCCCTCTAACCAGCCACTGATGACAGAGAGCACACTCACATTCAGACCTCATTCACCACAGAGCGTCAGCCTCATTAGAGAGAGAGAGAGAGAGAGGGCCTAGAAACAGGAACATGTACATGCAACTCACTCACTGATACACACGTGTATGCACACGCACACACACACATACTTACTTATAAACCTTCTTTCCCCGCAAACACAATAACCCAGTGGACTCTGCATTGCTGCAACAGTCATACTGATCTGAACTGGATGGATGGATGTAAGGGGGTCAGCTGAACTCTGGGAAATATCTCTCACTGACTGACTGTCTATTGTAATTGCTACTCCTCTACTCTACTCTACTCTACTCTACTCTACTCTACTCTACTCTGTATATGTGAGGGGAGGTAAACAACAAATGGTTTATTGACTGTATCAAACCCAATGTCCCAATCCCTCTAACCTACAGGAGAGTCTGCCTGGCAGGAATTTCACGTTCTGGCAGTGGTTTGATGGGGTCATGGAACTCACAAAAAAACATCTCAAACCACACTGGAATGATGGGTAAGAATACTTTTTTGAAGGTCTAAATTTCTAGAATTTCTACTCCAGAATAACCTGTGAAAATGAGGTTTGACTTGGATTGTGTGTTCGTGTAACATGAGATGCCTGCAGCGTGCACACACTGCCCAAGTAGACAGGGACATGGACAGAGAAAATGGCTCAACTAAACTAAAGGCCTCTTTTTGTTGTCGTTTGAATGGCAGCTGTAATGTGCTTTCTTTAGTGAGTCTTCTTGATAGATAGAATGCACTTGGTGTTTTTCCCTCTTAAGCCCCCCTGCTGTTACAGCCTCACATTTTGATTGCTTTTTTAATGTCCTTATGTTCTCCTCCTGTCCTCCTCATGTCCTCCTTATGTTCTCCTCCTGTCCTCCTTCTGTCCTCCTCATGTCCTCCTTATGTTCTCCTCCTGTCCTCCTTCTGTCCTCCTCATGTCCTCCTTATGTTCTCCTCCTGTCCTCCTTCTGTCCTCCTCATGTCCTCCTTATGTTCTCCTCCTGTCCTCCTTCTGTCCTCCTCATGTCCTCCTTATGTTCTCCTCCTGTCCTCCTTCTGTCCTCCTCATGTCCTCCTTATGTTCTCCTCCTGTCCTCCTTCTGTCCTCCTCATGTCCTCCTTATGTTCTCCTCCTGTCCTCCTCATGTTCTCCTCATGTTCTCCTTCTGTCCTCCTTCTCGCCTCCTCATGTCCTCCTTATGTTCTCCTCCTGTCCTCCTCATGTCCTCCTGTCCGCCTTATTTGCTCCTCTTGTCCTCTTTATGTCCTCCTCATGTCCTCCATATTCTCTATACATTTTCCCTCTCTCCATATCTCCCTCTTGCTGTCTCTCCCCTTCTCTCTCTCTCTCTCTCTCTCTCTCTCTCTTCCTTCCTCCGTTCTCTATGTACAGGGCGATCCTGGGATTTGTGAACAAGCAGCAGGCCCAGGACATGTTGATGTCCAAACCCAATGGGACGTTCCTGCTCCGCTTCAGCGACTCTGAGATCGGAGGGATCACTATCGCCTGGGTGGCTGAGAATCCCAACAAACCAGGTACTGACAACCAACCAATCAAGCGATCAATCAATTCATTATTTTGTCAGTTATTCAATTAGTCAACACATTAATCTTTAACGTGAAGGTCTGTAAAAACAGCCAAGTGGAACTATAACAAGTGTGTCTATGTTTCCAGGGGAGAGGATGGTGTGGAACCTCATGCCCTACACAACCAAAGACTTCTCCATCCGCTCTCTGGCTGACCGCATCAGTGACCTCAACCACCTCCTGTTCCTCTACCCAGACAGACCCAAGGATGAGGTCTTCTCCAAATACTACACGCCGCCCCTGTGTATGTACCTCACCTCTATTCATCTCTATACAAATACATGGTGACATATAATTATACTGTAGTGTCTATTCTCTATATCTGTTGCAATTTGGTCAGATAGAGGCTTAACAGCCACACTGAGGAACCTGTGAATGTGGACCATATCTGCAGTCTGAATATAGCGATTCTCCCTGTCTCTCCTTCCCTTGCCTTTCTCTCTTACAGCCAAAGCAGTGGATGGATACGTGAAACCGCAGATCAAACAAGTGGTACCAGAGTAAGTCTCTCTCTCTCTCTCCTTCTCTCTCTCCTTCTCTCTCTCCTTCTCTCTCTCCTTCTCACTCTCTGTGGCGATAGGGCTGATTTAATCACCTAACAATGTGGCCTGAATGCAGATCAACCATTAGGTCTTCACTCCCGATGGATGAACCAATTAGAGCCCAGCATCCGCGGGCCTGAGGGCGCCTCTGTCCCTCTCATCACTGCACTTAGTAATGTCAGTCTGGGTAATGAGTTTGCAGGGTCCCTATTGTTACCATGGGGCTGTGGGCCTCTCAATGGGAGGGCTCCAGGGGCTGCTGCCCAGCACCCTGCCTAACCTGATCCTGCTGCTCAAAGGGACTGGTGATTAATGAAGCAGAGGAGGAGCAGGAGGAGGGGGTGGTGGTGGTGGTGAAGGGATGGTGATGGAGGTTGCCGTGGTAACCGACAAAGCTTGCGATCGGATTGACGTTCTCTGACTCGTGCTCGTGTCTCTGTCTGTCTGTTTGTCTGGACCTGCAGGTTCACCACGACCAATCCTGACCCAGCCGCAAACCCCACCTACATGGATCACGGAGCCTCCCCTGTTGTCAGTCACCCTCCAAACTACGGCATATACCAGCCTATGTGAGTATAGATTACATATGTGTGCGTGCATGTGGGAGTGTGAGGTGTGTGTGTCTGATGGCCTGTGTTGCTAACTGGTTCCTGTGTTGTGAGGTGTGTGTGTCTGATGGCCTGTGTTACTAACTGGTTCCTGTGTTGTGAGGTGTGTGTGTCTGATACCCAGTGTTACTAACTGGTTCCTGTGTTGTGAGGTGTGTGTCTGATACCCTGTGTTACTAACTGGTTCCTGTGTTGTGAGGTGTGTGTGTCTGATACCCAGTTTTACTAACTGGTTCCTGTGTTGGGAGGTGTGTGTCTGATACCCTGTGTTACTAACTGGTTCCTGTGTTGTGAGGTGTGTGTGTCTGATACCCTGTGTTACTAACTGGTTCCTGTGTTGTGAGGTGTGTGTGTGTCTGATACCCAGTGCTACTAACTGGTTCCTGTGTTGTGAGGTGTGTGTGTCTGATACCCAGTGTTACTAACTGGTTCCTGTGTTGTGAGGTGTGTGTGTCTGATACCCAGTGTTACTAACTGGTTCCTGTGTTGTGAGGTGTGTGTCTGATACCCAGTGTTACTAACTGGTTCCTGTGTTGTGAGGTGTGTGTGTCTGATACCCAGTGTTACTAACTGGTTCCTGTGTTGTGAGGTGTGTGTCTGATACCCTGTGTTACTAACTGGTTCCTGTGTTGTGAGGTGTGTGTCTGATACCCAGTGTTACTAACTGGTTCCTGTGTTGTGAGGTGTGTGTGTCTGATACCCAGTGCTACTAACTGGTTCCTGTGTTGTGAGGAGTGTGTGTCTGATACCCAGTGCTACTAACTGGTTCCTGTGTTGTGAGGTGTGTGTGTCTGATACCCTGTGTTACTAACTGGTTCCTGTGTTGTGAGGTGTGTGTGTCTGATACCCTGTGTTACTAACTGGTTCCTGTGTTGTGAGGTGTGTGTCTGATACCCAGTGTTACTAACTGGTTCCTGTGTTGTGAGGTGTGTGTGTCTGATACCCAGTGTTACTAACTGGTTCCTGTGTTGTGAGGTGTGTGTGTCTGATACCCAGTGTTACTAACTGGTTCCTGTGTTGTGAGGAGTGTGTGTCTGATACCCTGTGTTACTAACTGGTTCCTGTGTTGTGAGGTGTGTGTGTCTGATACCCAGTGCTACTAACTGGTTCCTGTGTTGTGAGGTGTGTGTGTCTGATACCCAGTGTTACTAACTGGTCCCTGTGTTGTGAGGTGTGTGTCTGATACCCAGTGTTACTAACTGGTTCCTGTGTTGTGAGGTGTGTGTCTGATACCCTGTGTTACTAACTGGTTCCTGTGTTGTGAGGTGTGTGTCTGATACCCAGTGTTACTAACTGGTTCCTGTGTTGTGAGGTGTGTGTGTCTGATACCCAGTGCTACTAACTGGTTCCTGTGTTGTGAGGTGTGTGTCTGATACCCAGTGTTACTAACTGGTTCCTGTGTTGTGAGGTGTGTGTCTGATACCCTGTGTTACTAACTGGTTCCTGTGTTGTGAGGTGTGTGTCTGATACCCAGTGTTACTAACTGGTTCCTGTGTTGTGAGGTGTGTGTGTCTGATACCCAGTGCTACTAACTGGTTCCTGTGTTGTGAGGAGTGTGTGTCTGATACCCTGTGTTACTAACTGGTTCCTGTGTTGTGAGGTGTGTGTCTGATACCCAGTGTTACTAACTGGTTCCTGTGTTGTGAGGTGTGTGTGTCTGATACCCTGTGTTACTAACTGGTCCCTGTGTTGTGAGGTGTGTGTGTCTGATACCCTGTGCTACTAACTGGTTCCTGTGTTGTGAGGTGTGTGTGTCTGATACCCTGTGTTACTAACTGGTTCCTGTGTTGTGAGGTGTGTGTCTGATACCCAGTGTTACTAACTGGTTCCTGTGTTGTGAGGTGTGTGTGTCTGATACCCAGTGTTACTAACTGGTCCCTGTGTTGTGAGGTGTGTGTGTCTGATACCCTGTGCTACTAACTGGTTCCTGTGTTGTGAGGTGTGTGTGTCTGATACCCTGTGTTACTAACTGGTTCCTGTGTTGTGAGGTGTGTGTCTGATACCCAGTGTTACTAACTGGTTCCTGTGTTGTGAGGTGTGTGTGTCTGATACCCTGTGTTACTAACTGGTCCCTGTGTTGTGAGGTGTGTGTGTCTGATACCCTGTGTTACTAACTGGTTCCTGTGTTGTGAGGTGTGTGTGTCTGATACCCTGTGCTACTAACTGGTTCCTGTGTTGTGAGGTGTGTGTCTGATACCCTGTGTTACTAACTGGTTCCTGTGTTGTGAGGTGTGTGTGTCTGATACCCTGTGTTACTAACTGGTTCCTGTGTTGTGAGGTGTGTGTGTCTGATACCCTGTGCTACTAACTGGTTCCTGTGTTGTGAGGTGTGTGTCTGATACCCTGTGCTACTAACTGGTTCCTGTGTTGTGAGGTGTGTGTCTGATACCCAGGTCTACTAACTGGTTCCTGTGTTGTGAGGTGTGTGTCTGATACCCTGTGCTACTAACTGGTTCCTGTGTTGTGAGGTGTGTGTGTCTGATACCCAGTGTTACTAACTGGTTCCTGTGTTGTGAGGTGTGTGTGTCTGATACCCAGTGCTACTAACTGGTTCCTGTGTTGTGGCAGGAGTGACTCCATGTTAGATGCTGACGGTGACTTTGACCTGGATGACACCATGGACGTGGCGCGACACGTTGAGGAGCTGCTGCGGCGACCTATGGAGAACCAATGGAGCGGCCAGCAGTCGTGACCCTCAACCTCTAACCCCTGACACCAACAAAAGAACCCCGCACCTTTTGACATTTCTGATGGTTTAATTCCATTCATTTCCTCCTGTTCTGTTTCAGATGGCTATAATGTGAAATGTTAATAATGGTTGTGATTGTTTTTTTGTTTTTTCTCCTCAGCAATGCAAACTACACGTCAGTGACCTTTTTTCAGTTTGTCTCCCTGCGTATCTGTGAAACAGTCTCTGTAGAAATGCAAAAACAAAACCACAATGTTACAGTATTGTATGAAAACAATTCAATTCACGCATGTATTTTAATGGTCATAATTCTAACAAAGATATTTGAAGAGCACTCGCCTCAACCGGTATGAAGTCATTTAAACAGTTGAACTGCTTTTATTTTTGTTTAGTTATTTTATTATTGTAAATGGTTTATCAACAAAGTTGGTTGTTTATTGAATCCGCCCTCTGCCAAAGAAGAGAAAAACTTCAATGAATAATTTGTTGTTGTTATTGACAATATCATTGGATTTGTTGCTAAGGGAAGTTTCAATCAGTACTATAATAATTCAGAATCTTTACACACTAAACTCCAAGCAGAATGGCTCTTGTTTCATTCTCAGAGCACAGTGAGTATCTATGTCACGCACACACACGCACACATTCACGCACACACACACACACGGTTGCATAATATACACTGCTCAAAAAAATAAAGGGAACACTGAAATAACATCCTAGATCTGAATGAATGAAATATTCTTATTAAATACTTTTTTCTTTACATAGTTGAATGTGCTGACAACAAAATCACCCAAAAATGATCAATGGAAATCAAATGTATCAACCCATGGAGGTCTGGATTTGGAGTCACACTCAAAATGAAAGTGGAAAACCACACTACAGGCTGATCCAACTTTTATGTAATGTCCTTAAAACAAGTCAAAATGAGGCTCAGTTGTGTATGTGGCCTCCACGTGCCTGTATGACCTCCCTACAACACCTGGGCATGCTCCTGATGAGGTGGCGGATGGTCTCCTGAGGGTTCTTCTCCCAGACCTGGACTAAAGCATCCGCCAACTCCTGGACAGTCTGTGGTGCAACGTGGCGTTGGTGGATGGAGCGAGACATGATGTCCCAGATGTGCTCAATTGGATTCAGGTCTGGGGAATGGTCGGGCCAGTCCATAGCATCAATGCCTTCCTCTTGCAGGAACTGCTGACACACTCCAGCCACATGAGGTCCAGCATTGTCTTGCATGAGGAGGAACCCAGGGCCAACCGCACCAGCATATGGTCTCACAAGGGGTCTGAGGATCTCATCTCGGTACCTAATGGCAGTCAGGCTACCTCTGGCGAGCACATGGAGGGCTGTGCGGCCCTCCAAAGAAATGCCACCCCACACCATGACTGACCCACTGCCAAACCGGTTATGCTGGAGGATGTTGCAGGCAGCAGAACGTTCTCCACGACGTCTCCAGACTCTGTCACGTCTGTCACATGTGCTCAGTGTGAACCTGCTTTCATCTGTGAAGAGCACAGGGCGCTAGTGGCGAATGTGAAATGTTAATAATGGTTGTGATTGTTTTTTGTTTTTTCTCCTCAGCATGCAAACTACACGTCAGTGACCTTTCAGTTTGTCTCCCTGCGTATCTGTGAAACAGTCTCTGTAGAATTGCAAAAAAAACACGTTACAGTATTGTATGAAAACAATTCAATTCACGCATGTATTTTAATTTGGTCATAATTCTAACAAAGATATTTGAAGAGCACTCGCGAGTTCCCTTTATTTTTTTTTGAGCAGTGTACATCAGCTCCAGCTGAAACTTGGGGACTTTGGACCCCCTCTTCACTCACAGGGATATATTAATGTCCTGTATTTGCACACAGATGTAATGTAAATACAAGCATGTGTCCAGCATGGCCAGGCAGGTCTCTGGACAGCCCATAGAGATAGATAGAGGACTCATCATTAATATAACCCATTTTAACATGGCCATTGCCATTGAGGTCTTCCACCAATATAAAGTTGTCAACTGGGTGGGGATTCCTACGAGTTGGGAGCAATCGGCCAATGAAGAAGAATAACATGTACTACTTTAGTACCTCAACGGTGCTGCCCATGCTGTCACACAGACACTTTAATGGCACAGATAAAAAGATGAGTCCTCTATCTACCTCCTTACCCCTGTAAATTATGCATGTGCCATCAACACTACCTCTCATTACCACTCTGTCTGCCTGCCTGGTGTTTTAAACAGCTCATTTGGTCATGTCTTGTTATTGGTTGTGACGTCTAGTGTTGACAATCTATTTGGGGAGCTGTTGGGATGTGTGTAGAGGAGCTGAGGCCACTGGGGTGTGTGTGGAGGTCGGGGTTTAGTTGGGAGATCTGTAGGAAAGTCCATTACTAGGACTGATGGATGAAGAGCCTCTATACTGGGTCCTTATTGGCTTAGTATTGTTCATCTGCTGAAGTACACTAACTACTCAATCCATAGCCTGAGATGACTAGTGGAGATCTAATTCAACTCATTTTACCCTGATACCAGTTTTACCATGGGGCAGAGATGCATTTTTGCCATTTAAAGCAAGTTTTCTGCAGTTCTACACATTTTTCCATGGGGCGGAATTTAAAAAAACATAACACATTTCATGCAATTCTACTCATTTTACCATGGGGCAGAGATGCATGTTTTGAAGTTTTAAAGCTAATTCCCTGCAATGCTACCAGTTTTGCCATTATTTATGTCATGTTAATGATATCTGAGTGAGTGTGACTAGCTAGACTAGTTAGCTAGACTAGTCAGCTGTTAGCTGACATGGCTAATTAAGTGACTGTCACTGACGAAACAGGAGAAAAACCTGCTGATGCACCACCACATTTCAAACCTTCACCTACTAACTTTCAACAGAAATTTAGACCCCAACTGAGCTCCAAAAAAAAACGGCACGGGCCCTAAGCGACCGCTTATGTCACTTATGCTTGGAGCCAGCCCTGATGGTACTCCTGTCTGTCTGTCTGTCTGTCTGTCTGTCTGTCTGTCTGTCTGTCTGTCTGTCTGTTTTTTCTCTCTCTCTGTCTATCTCTGTCAGTAAGCCTGTCTCCTGTTTGCTGTTATTACTGATCACTGTTACTAAGTCTGCATGTGCATGTCTGTCTCTGTGTGATATAACATCAACTGACAACCTGAGGTACAGATATATAGCTATGTGTGCAGACAATACGAAGCGCTCGAACACTTGACTCATCAGTCCTGAGCATGAAGGCCGTTGCTACCATAAAGTTTGGTATTTTGGCACTGGCTCCCTCCCTGTCTTTCAGCCACGATGTTGTAGTGGGTCCTTCTCCATATACTCCCAGCAGGATTAGTCTGCCATAGTACACCTTAGCTACCGCAGTTTAACAAAGCATGTAACGATAGATCCACCTGTTGCCGTGGCTACTCTGTTCCCCCCCCCCCACCACACACACACACACACACACACACGCAAACACACACACAACCCATCGCCTCTACTCATAAGCTCTGCCCACTCAGGAATGAAGCCCTATGCTTGTTTGATGTATCATAAAATGGAAAAAAATACCAATAGAGTCTCTGTCTATTAGTGGAGGCTGGTGGGAGGAGCTATAGGAGGATGGGCTCATTGTAATGGCTGGAATGGAATAAATGCAACAAAGTCAAGCATGTGGTTTCCATATGTTCGATGTGTTTGATACAGTTCCATTGATTCCATTCCAGCCATTACAGTGAGCCCGTCCTCCTATAGCTACTCCCACCAGCCTCCTCTGCTATCTATATACAGCATATATGAATTTATTTTCTGTACCGTAATTCTATTTTATTACAGTATACTGTACGTCTGTGGCACGCCCCTCTGAATGTAATCCCCTTGCATGACCTGAGGAGGGTGCACATAGAACATGGCAGACACTACAACCCCTTAGGTTTCATCTGAAGTATCTGAAAAGAGCCATATTGCAAACAGGGATCAGAAGAATGTTGCTTTTGTGTTTGTCCTGCTGACATTATTTAGTCTTTTCCCATCTTTGTTTCTTTAATTTTTTCCAGGTCAAAACAGCTAGTTTTTCTTCTTTGTATTTCTTGATTTTACTGATATTTCTTGAAGAGTCAAAGCTACATGGGAATTCTTGTGATGTTTCCTTTTTTTTAAAACAACGTTATTCTGATAATTTCAAAGTCTTTGCTTCACCTTTTAGTTAGTCTATGTACTCGGGAAGCTGTATATGAGGCTGTGTTCTGTTCTGTGTTAGTTCCACATTTGTGGTTTGGTTTTAGCACTTTGGATGTGTTGCAAGGAAAACCGCAATTGAAAAAAAAGTTTTATAAATAATTTCAACCCTAACATGTATAATGAAAAATAAGTTGTGACTGAATAAATGTACTGGTTTATTTGTTCACATTCAATGTCAGTTTGAACTGCACCTTACCGATACTGTACATGAGACCATTTCAATAGAGTCAATTCAGAATGTAAACTCAAATTCCAATTCTAATTTCTTCTCATTGAGCATTGAATTTAGATTACTTTCTGAATTGAAAAGGAATAGACCCAAACCCTGACTAGCCTTTCAACAGCCTCCGGACTGGGTGTGGGCATCATAGTACCGCTATTCCATTGGTTTATGTGATCGGTTGTCCAGTGGCAGCTCACATCTGCCATCTTGTGGCAGGAACATATATTGTCTCTGAGACGCAGTACTGTACTGCTATGTACTGTCCCTTTAATGCCAGAGGGGCTTTTCTCACCTGTCACTCAGGGCTAAGGGGACATGGAAAAGTGATTAGACAATGTAATTAACCTAATGCATGAACTGCAATCGACTATGACCTCATTGATTACTATAAAATATATTATGATTGTCAATTTCCTATGGAACAAACCGATCCAAGACCCACTGTTTGCCTTCTCAACAAATAACTCAATCACATTTACTATATTCAAGTTAATTGTTTTCCATTTAAAAAAAACATCGGACATGTCTGGAGGTCAGAGAGCGACTGTTGCTTGGATGCGAAACTGCACGTGGTTGCTTGGTTACTGTTCAATATTCACAACAATAGCTTTAATAGCTTTAAGCGTTGGACAGAGAATAAAATTCAATGTAACACAGCAGTAAGGCGAAATGTGTCCGGTTTTTTTCCAGCAAAGGAAATGGTTAGGGCATTGAGGGCACGTGAAAGGGAAAGGGGACACCTAGTCAGTTGTATAACTGAATGCATTCAACTGAAATGTGTCTTCCGCATTTAACCCAACCCCTCCAAATCAGAGGGTGAATGTGTGGGGTTATTACAGTAGAATATTATATACTGTAGTATAATTAGGTATACTACATAAATATAGTATTATAAGATATTCACAGCCATATCTTACTTGACATTGGATTGTATATACTCAAGATAAAAGGCTCTGGGAGAGTTGCAAGTCTGGCACCCACCAGCAGCTATGTACAGCCTCGCTTGCACAGGACTGAAATGAACCGCTTTTTCAATGGAGTCGATGGATCCGTCCTCTCGTTCTACCCTGTGACCACTAGATGTCCTCAGTGCCCAATGTGATTCCTGCACTCTGCAATAACACGGGGAATGGAAATGAACGACGAAACAAAGCACAATGCCAGTCAGCAGTATGCATAGGATGCATGTGGGACAGGTCACGTGATTAGCATGTTTTAACAGGAATAGAAAAACCATGACAGATGTACTTTTTAAAATGAGCCCTTCTGTTAGGTTCATATATCATCATCCCAGCTCAATATACCTCAGTCTCTCCTACAGGTCAGAAATGTGAATATTTATTCACAGGCTTGACGTTCTCCCCAGGAAACATCTTTCATCAGATAATTAAGATGCAAATTGGCACAAATTACCATGGTATTAGTCGATGCGTACAAATGAATCTCTGTATCAACTCCAGTAATTAGGGGCGCCAGTGGAAGGTTCAGTCCGGGCAGAAAGGGCACAGACACAGTCGCTGTAGGACGGGACATAAAACCACAGCCCTGCTCTGATTGATAAGTAAAGAGTGTTGACACGGAGGGTGTTTAAGGAACGAGTTTCATTTCCTCCCTCCACAAAGGTCATGTGAGTGAGCCCAGGAAGTGATGTGTAAGAGAAACAAAAAGTGTGGTGGTTATGCTCTGGGAAGAATGCCCTCAGACCCCCTGCTGTGTCCGGAGTCTCAGCTCACTTCACTAAAAAAAAAACAAATGAGACTTTTGGGGATTATACAGCCTCATCTTGTGTCAGAGTTCCCAGAGTTGATTTCCTGTAATGATACATAATAATTCTCACCATGCCTGAATGAGGTAAGAGGGTCGTAACGTCGGGTCGTAACGTCTGTGGTCAAATGTCTTAAATACAACATGTGGCCGGGTCATACATGTACAACAAAAAAACTTCCATGGTAACGATTTGACCTTATGACCTCAACCTCCAGGACAAAAACCCTGTGGGACCTGCACCGTCAGATTACCCAGCAGTCAAAGGGCCTTTCATCAGCTGTGATTGGGTAACCCTGATTAATACTACTGACATCTATACAATCTAAAATTATCTGGCTTCTCCTGGAAAGGGCCTCGAGGGATCAGGGTTGAGGGGGGGGGGGGGGGTGTATGGATGGCTATCCCTTCATATGTCTGTGGTTCACAAAGGGGGAGGGTGGGGGGAAGGGAGACAGCACAACTTCGGCTCACTTCCTGTCACAGGAAGCTACGAGCAACTTCCATGGAAATCAACCAGGGTGTGATTTAATTGTTAGTGGCATGATAGTCAAATGGAAAACAAAGCTGCAACTGCTTTCCGTTTCCTTTTCTGTTGATCTCTCACAGACTCTCTTTTATTCTCTCCCTTTTTCTGTCTCTCTCTCTCCAGCTCTCATTAATAATAACTCCATTCTCCTCCCAAGTAGAGTAGGACCATCCTCATCTGTTCACCACAACATCTTTCTTCCCTAAGCAGAGGAGTGTTAGCACACCAGTTTGCAGTGATGCAGCATAAGATAAGGTCCTTGGTTAATAAGTCCTAGTGTGGCTCCCCCGTGTGGGTCCTGGGGGGGGCTCCTGTTTGAGGCTTGGGAGCCAAAGGGATTTGAACATTAAAGTGAGACAGCCTGGCTGGAAGGCTTGGAGCAGGACTTTTAAAAACAGGACTTATTCTGAATTATTTCTGAAGATGCATAATGCATGAATCAGAGTGAGTGAGAGAGAGAGAGAGAGAGAGAGAGAGAGAGAGAGAGAGAGAGAGAGAGAGAGAGAGAGAGAGAGAGAGAGAGAGAGAGAGAGAGAGAGAGAGAGAGAGACAGAGAGAGAGAGAGAGAGAGAGAGAGAGAGAGAGAGAGAGAGAGAGAGAGAGAGAGAGAGAGAGAGAGAGAGAGAGAGAGAGAGAGAGAGAGAGAGAGAGAGAGAGAGAGAGAGAGAGTGAGAGAGAGAGAGAGAGAGAGAGAGAGAGAGAGAGAGAGAGAGAGAGAGAGAGAGAGAGAGAGAGAGAGAGAGAGAGAGAGAGAGAGAGAGAGAGAGAGAGAGAGAGAGAGAGAGAGAGAGAGAGAGAGAGAGAGAGAGAGAGAGAGAGAGAGAGAGAGAGAGAGAGAGAGAGAGAGAGAGAGAGAGAGAGAGAGAGAGAGAGAGAGAGAGAGAGAGAGAGAGAGAGAGAGAGAGAGAGAGAGAGAGAGAGAGAGAGAGAGAGAGAGAGAGAGAGAGAGAGAGAGAGAGAGAGAGAGAGAGAGAGAGAGAGAGAGAGAGAGAGAGAGAGAGAGAGAGAGAGAGAGAGAGAGAGAGAGAGAGAGAGAGAGAGAGAGAGAGAGAGAGAGAGAGAGAGAGAGAGAGAGAGAGAGAGAGAGAGAGAGAGAGAGAGAGAGAGAGAGAGAGAGAGAGAGAGAGAGAGAGAGAGAGAGAGAGAGAGAGAGAGAGAGAGTGAGAGAGAGAGAGAGTGAGAGAGAGAGAGAGAGAGAGAGAGAGAGAGAGAGAGAGAGAGAGAGAGAGAGAGAGAGAGAGACAGAGAGAGAGAGAGAGAGAGAGAGAGAGAGAGAGAGAGAGAGAGAGAGAGAGAGAGAGAGAGAGAGAGGAGAGAGAGAGAGAGAGAGAGAGAGAGAGAGAGAGAGAGAGAGAGAGAGAGAGAGAGAGAGAGAGAGAGAGAGAGAGAGAGAGAGAGAGAGAGAGAGAGAGAGAGAGAGAGAGAGAGAGAGAGAGAGAGAGAGAGAGAGAGAGAGGAAAGAGAGGGACTACCTCACCCCCAACCTCTTGCCTTCCTTCTTGACTTATTTTTCTCATCAGTAGTATCCCTCACCTCCATCTCGCCTTCTCACCTTTCCTCGATCTTGTTCTTTATTTTCCTCCCCAATGTGTTCATTCCACCAACATCTATCTCTCTCTCTCTCTCTCTCTCTCGCTCTCTACTGCTCTCTCTCGCTCTCTACTGCTCTCTCTCTCTCTCTCTCTCTCTCTCTCTCTCTAGCCCAGCATCTGAGCTACTGTGTTCTAGAAGAATCAGCTGTGTATAAATAATTCACATTGAGAAGTAGTTTCTGGTCAATGAGTACATAGACTGACCCGCTGGCTGGCTGGCTGGCTGACTGGCTGACTAGCTGGCTGGCTGACTGACTGGCTGACTAGCTGGCTGGCTGACTGGCAGATTGACTGGTGTAAGTCGGATGAGGCAGCCGCAGGATGTATGCCTCTGCCCTCATTTAAGTTTACAGGAAGGAAGAAAACACACACATACATACACACACACGCACACACAAACATGCACACTCTATCCTAGTTCACACTCCTTCAATTCAGACACATCCATGTCACAGAAAACCACAGAGCAGCTGATCTAACTGCTCATCCATACTGCAGGATTTGATTATAATGACTTGGTACGACAATAATGACCAAACACTGAGCATCTCTACCGCAGCAGCACACGATTTCTCTCCTTCCAATTGGCTGTGGTGTGATTTGTCCTCTCAGTGGGTTATAACTGAACTGTATTATCTGAGTGCTTATTGTTCATTGTTCCTTCCTCCTCTCCTGGAATGTCTGCCTGATGGTGAAGATCCCGGTTTCGTCCCAAATGGCAACCTATTCCCTAGATAATGCACTACTTTTGACCAGGGCCCTATATGAGCTGTGGTCAAAAGTAGGGCACTATATAGGGAATAGGGTACCATTTGGGATGAAACCCGTCAGTGGGTTTGTCCTGCATCATTCGGGGTGAAACACTTTAACAGAATGATGAGTTTCTGTGAAGTCGTGTGATGGGGTTGAAGTAGATCGGTAAAGATGTTTTGTAGAATTCATCAGCGATTGCACAGAGATAATTGTCCCCCTTGTTTCCCAGATTTGTTGAATGACGATAGTGAAAGTGATTGAGCTAATTTGTGGTCAGAATTGAATCATTACTGATATTGTGGGTTTCTATCCGCAGCAGTTGGATTCTGAACTGGGGCACAGGGATTGATTGTGTACCACTTGTTATACAGTATGAATAGATAGTATGAATAGATAGCTCTATTCTGAGAAGGAGAATAGACCAGCAAGGAGAATAGACCAGCAAGGATAGGTCTGTTCTGAGGCCTGTGCTTTTCATTCTCACCAATCAATAATGTGCAGGTGCCTGGTGTGGTGTTTATGTGGGTGAAAGCCATGTGACATTCTCTGTGGATTAGTGTTGATGATATACCACTCCCTCTCTGATTGGGACTGAAGCCTGGCCTGAAATAATAGTAGTCTCGTTGAGAGACTGCATGTAATATTTGGTTCTGAGATGAAGTTGGTAACGCCCATAGGGATACGTAATATGAGGATCATCAGCCTCAATGGAGCTTTTTTTGCCACCAGAAAGGGCAATTTGAGGCTTTCTGAATTACATTTTTTTAATTGAACCTTTATTTAACTAGGCAAGTCAGTTAGGAACAAATTCCTATTTACAATGACAGCCTACACCGGCCAAACCCGGACGACACTGGTCCAATTGTACGCCACCGGGCCAATTGTACGCCACCCTATGGGACTCCCAATCACAGCCAGTTGTGATACAGCCTGGATTTGAACCAGGATGTCTGTAGAGTCATCTCAAGCACTGACATGCAGTGCGTTAGACCACTGCGCCACTCGGGAATAACCAGTCTCCCTTACCTACATTTTGTCTGTGATAATAAATATGCATTTGAAAATCCTTAGAGAGTAGCCTAATGATAAGACAAATTTCACTCACATTCCCTGTTAATCAGAGGAGGCTGGTGGGAGGAGCTGTGGGAGGATGGGCTCATTGTAATGCCTGGAATGGAATTAAGGGAATGGTATACACACAAATCAAACTTATGGAAACCATATTCCATTCCAGCCATTACAATGAGCATGTCCTCCTATGGATCCTCCCACCATCCTCCTTTGATGTCAATACTTTAATGTATTTAAGTCTATAAATGGTTTAGGCTACAAGTTGTATGTATGAATGAACATGAATAATTTCAGTGAATGTGTGTGAGGAACAATAATAATTTAAGTGTAAGTGTACGTGCGTGTCTGTCTGTCTGTCTGTCTGTCTGTGAATTAGCGCACACGGACATGGATCGTGTGGGGAGGGGACAAGCGAGCAACTCACATAACAGCGCATTGTATATAGCTGCATCCCGCGGATGCACGTGGGGATGTACATCTGCATGAGCAGATAGGAGAGTAGGGACCAGGCGAATAAGACGTTCTTCTGCATGCAGCCTCTGCGCAAACAAGAAGCTTGGAGAAAAACGAAAGCGCGTGTAAAGGCTAATTAACGCCTTTTTATTATCCGGAACTGTTTCGGAGGGGACTCCTTATGAATCCATGCAGTTGGCTAATCACACCAGATCACATACGGAGCACCATCTGTTCATTTTCGAGCGACAAGAGTTTGTTCAGCGAGACGCGGACAGTTCAATCAGTCTATCCTCGATTCAGTGCACTGCGCTTCGTCGGTGGACTGATGATCTTATGTGAGCTACACAGCCGTGGACTCATGTTTTAAAACAATGGGTCAATGCACTAGGTTGAATGTGTTTCTGTAACGTCCGTGGATGATGGCAGGGGTACACGCTTCCGAGGCTGTGTCGGGACATTCGCTAAATCCTACCATTGCAGCCTCTCCTGCACAGGACTCGACCCAAATAGCGGGGTTGAACAACAATGACGCCACCGTGCTGCTTCCGACTGGCACCCGGGCATACCTGGACATTTCGGCGGCTGCCTTTGCCCACGGGCACCCGGTCTATGGGGCGGAGGGAGTTTACACCAACGGAAGGTACATGGACCACGGGAGTCCTCGGACTGGCAGCAGCAGCCGTGACAATTCAGCCGAAAGGAGTCATGGAGGCGTGAACACACCTTGCGGCATTATGAAGGTTGGTTTGTTTTCATAAAGCCCACATGATCATGTCACGTCAATCATAGGAAGATCCTTGAAGGTTGCATTAATGAGGGAATCATTATCTCACAGCTCTCGCAAAACCACATGAAGCCTTCAGGTAGCCAGTGATTAGCTCTTATTGGGATTCAATTCTATTGTTATGGACCCAGGGTTAGATGCACTGTTTGTTAGTGACAAAGCTATAATAATAATAAAGGATGCTTTGTTACTGTGTAACAAACTGGTGGTCTGGTCCCGGCTAAACATTTTGCTGAGGGAAATGTTGTGATGTGGTCTATCAATCGCGGTTAGGCTACACGTCTCAGAAACAGTTACATTGTTACAAAGAAGGTCGGACCAACTGATCCAACGCTCTGAAGTTTGCGTGCTTTCCTTCTTCATGCCTTGAGGTGCTGATGGTGCCGCTGCGTCAGCTGCTGCAAGGTTAGGTCACCAAAGGTGAAATAAAGGTTGTCCTCTGCTATGAGCGCAGCTAAAGACTGCGTCTTAACAGGTACGACCTTCCCTCCCTGGATAGTAACAACAGGCCTCTATAGTCGAACTACGCTACTGTTCCAATAGACTTGAAAATAGTGTACCATGTAAAAGCAAAACTGGCAATGCTAAATGTTAAATCGTTCGCAAAACTTGTTTGTTGACCGTCAAGATGAGGCCTAGCCAGTCAGATGGTGTAGCATGGGGGGGGGGGGGGAGCTCTGTGGAGAAGCTCTGTGTAGGTGGGAGTTTTTGGAGAGAGAGTGGCATTCTGTCATTATGAGCCAGTTTGCTTAGCAACCGGTATAAAACCATGAAGCTATCTATTTCCCCTGTTATTGAATTCCCTGTGGATGTGCAGGAACACATCTCAACACTGCCTGCACTCTGGTTTGGTGTGCTTCTCTGAGGTGTAGGGGAATCCTTGAGCAAATGAACAAGTCCCCAAGTGTTGCTTTCTCTTCACCCCAGGGTGTTTTGCCCTGTTGATGAAAAGCAGTCCTTCCAGAAAATTCCATGGAATAGTATAATTCGAGGCTAAGGCCTAAATCCCTCCACTTCGAACTTCCCTCCAAAAGACCTGGAGCCATCTACTGACGTTCAAAGTTCATAACAGAAATATGGCAAGAATGCAGAGCGGATCATGTTGTCAACATGCTCTAGGTCTTAAATCCTCTAAAGCTTATTCTTCGGAATGTACTGTCCTGCTCATAGGGCGTTGTGTTGTTATACTTAAAAGGATTTTGTTGCAGTATTTCTTGTGGTGCGCATAGTGATAAACACGTTTAGAGGTTTTCTTCTGTAAGTCAGTTCAGCTGTGTGGCAACGTTGATCTCTCTCCAACTGTTGCTATCGGAAGGACACAGGCTGCACCATCAAAGATGCTGGACAAATAGAACCATTAAAGGAGACTCATTCCTTCACTAGAGCAATGCATCTATAATGTAGAGACTGTCTCGACCCAGTCAGATAAGGGTTAATTGTCCGTATGGCTGACGTGATTCACGTTGAGGAAAGTTCACCACTGGATTTAGGGTCAACACTTTGAATGCCAGGCGTGAAATGCCAGTTGACAGTTGAAATGCCAGACAACTCACCATAGGTTCTAAGTGTGTGACTCTGTCAAGCTTGCGTGTGATAACCCAATTAGATAACCGTGTCCTCTTTTAGCAGCGCATCAGAGCACCATTGTCTGTTTCCTGTTCTCATTCCAATATGGGATGTGTTGGTCCTACAGCACACTGACATCCACTTTTATTCCTGTATGTCTCCCAAAGGCCTACTCACATTCCTGGGCGTAAAACAGTCTATCCGAAGGGCTAGTGTTCTGGAACCGCTATCACAGAACAGTTAGGGTCAGCGGTTCTTTTAGATAGACTCTGCTGCGAATGCAGCCAAGAGGGCATGTTTATTCATAGATTCAGAGAGGAACGTCGCAACACAGTGAACTTCGTCGTCAGTCACAACATGGGGAACACACAGATAGAGGGTGGCATGATGGGAATCTGGGTCAGTTCTCTCTGTAGCAGAGCTGGGTGATATGGACCCAAAAAATCCATATCGTGATAAATTGCCTGAATTGACGCGATGATGATAAATAGAAGGATAGTTTATAACATTAATGTGCAACAAGTTTTTTAAACGTTTCCTTTAAACTACTAACTTACTACGAGTCTGATGGTTGTAGCCATCAACTGTCCCATTAACAATCACCCACATTAACACACTTATTTCATTTCAAACTTCACATTCCTCTAGTATAGGCTACGTATCGTAATGAACGATATCAGGAAAATGCCCGCAATAAATTATCATTTTTGATTTATTGTCCCAACTCTATCCTGTAGTGTGTTGTGGTCCTAGTGTAGTTCATGTGTAGTGTGTTGTGGTGCTAGTGTAGTTCATGTGTAGTGTGTTGTGGTGCTAGTGTAGTTCATGTGTAATGTGTTGTGGTGTTCGTGTAGTTCATGTGTAGTGTGTTGTGGTGCTTGTGTAGTTCATGTGTAGTGTGTTGTGGTGCTAGTGTAGTTCATGTGCAGTGTTTTGTGGTGCTCGTGTAGTTCATGTGTAGTGTGTCATGGTGCTAGTGTAGTTCATGTGTAGTGTGTTGTGGTGCTAGTGTAGTTCATGTGTAGTGTGTTGTGGTGCTAGTGTAGTTCATGTGTAGTGTGTTGTGGTGCTAGTGTAGTTCATGTGTAGTGTGTTGTGGTGCTAGTGTAGTTCATGTGTAGTGTGTTGTAGTGCTCGTGTAGTGTGTTGTGGTGCTAGTGTAGTTCATGTGTAGTGTGTTGTGGTGCTAGTGTAGTTCATGTGTAGTGTGTTGTGGTGCTAGTGTAGTTCATGTGTAGTGTGTTGTGGTGCTCGTGTAGTGTGTTGTGGTGCTCGTGTAGTGTGTTGTGGTGCTAGTGTAGTTCATGTTTAGTGCTGCTGGAGCGTCAGTACCCACACACACTAACGTTTCATCAGCCTGAAACATGAGCTGCGGGGTCTGAGTGGACTAAAGGTGGGAGTGGGGTAGAGAGGCAAATGAGCAATTACAGCATTGTGCTCATTACAGAGTTATTCCGGAGGATTGAAAACAAACTCGTTATTTTTTTTTAAACCTCCTGTTTGGACTTGACGTGTCAATGTATGGCATGAGGGAGCAGTGGAGGACCCATCTGTGTGTATATTGTTGAACCAGCCAGATCCCGCAAGGCTGTCACCCACTTGGCGTGGTGAGTGACTCTCCCATGGTGGGAGGGAAGGGAGGGCTTCTAAAGTGGTTGGAGGGGACGGGGACAGGTTGACCGAGGGGCTGTTCCAGTCTGTTTGTTTTTAAGCAGGGCTGTGGACAGCTGCAGGCTCCTGCCCTGCCTGCCTCACTCTAGCTGACTGTTGGGTGACGGCTGTCTGCCTTGTCGGCCTGCCAGCACAGACCAAGAGAGGGATAGGAAGGATCTTCCCCCAGCACTGTTGTTACCAAAATGGGTTTCTTTATCTCCCTCCCTCCCTCCCTCCCTCCCTCCCTCCCTCCCTCCCTCCCTCCCTCCCTCCCTCCCTCCCTCCCTCCCTCCCTCCCTCCCTCCCTCCCTCCCTCCCTCCCTCCCTCTATTGCACGCTCTGAGGGTTTTTGACCTCTGGAGCAAATAAAAGGTCAGTCTTATTCAGAGCGGTTACTGGAAAGATGAACATTGTCAGCATGACAACAGCAGAGCAAAAACAAGACGGGATAAAATAATAACAGATGTTGTACAGAGTAATACACAGAACCTTAACCACGGGGCTTTGTGGTCACGGAGCTAGCTGTTGGGACCTACCATATAGCCCAACTGCACGCCACCACACCCCTCCCCTCCCTCTCTTCACCAACTCCTCACCCCAGTCCGCAGTCATGTCACTGAGGGGCAGGACATCAGCTCGTCCTGTCATTTATTAAACCCCTTTCCCCTTTATTAACCCAGTGTGTCCTACTGCTGGTTGGCTAACAGTCTGGCTAACAGGAATTCAGCTCTCTATCCTGTACCAGTCCTCGTCACATGGCTCTATAATACATTAGTCAAGCACTCAGAGAGTGTGAGTGAGATTAGTTCTCTCTCTCTCTCTCTCTCTCTTTGATAGACAGGGATATGTGTCTGTTATAGAGATAGAGAGGGGATATTTTTGAAATAGTTGTCGACGGTCTACAATGATGTTTTAAGGAATGTTTTGGATCGGCGGTATGTGAAGAACTCTGTTTGAGTGCAGCAGTCTTGCTGACTCCTTTACATCTAGGTCCTATCTAAATCCAGCTCCAGTCACATTCAAGGAAAGAGATGATTCTCGGTTATACATGTAGAGAGGAATCTCATTCTCAATCGCATAGACTCTAAGGTGTGTCTGTCAAACCATTCCCCCTGTTCTGGTGGTGTGGTGGGGGAAATTCCTCTCCAGACCTTTACCAAATAACCACTCCTTGTCTTTGGGTAAAACCCCACCTCCACCCCCTACAGTCATTAAATACATAAAGCCCTTATAAGTTCACCCAGATGTCTCATAGTCTTTATCTAGTTCGGGAGTGCCAGAAATTCCCCAGATCCCCAAATCCCCCGAGCCCCAGATTGATCCCAATGCTGCCCTGGGCAAACATTGAATTCTTTCCCCAAACGTTGAATCCTGGGATTTACTTCATCCACACCAGGATCGGAGAAGCACCGAACTTAGTCAGAACCTTCTCAAGTAACACTGATTACATGCTGATGGATCCCATCGGTACCGCTTGGCGTGCGGTTGCAGAGAGAGCAGTCTATGACTTGGGATGACTTGGTTGGCTGGAGTCTTTAACAATTTCTAGCGCCTTCCTCTGACACCGCCTGGTATAGAGGTCCTGGGTGGCAGGGAGCTCATGCCCAGTGATGTACCGGGCCGTACGCACTACCTTGCGGTCGGATGCTAAGCAGATGCCATACCAAGTGGTTTTGCAGCCAGTCAAGATGCTCTCAATGATTATGAATGTTAAAGATCACAGTTAATGTCTCCTCGTCTCCATCACTATGGTAGAACACCCAGAGACATCAAGGAAATGAAGTTGCCACAGTCTCACTCTGGACAGAGGACTATGAGGTGAAGGGGAGGCAAAGGATGAGGAAGAAGATGGGGGGGTAGATGAAGATGGATCTGGATCATGGCAGATGGATATGCATGCTCAGTCTTCTGCGATTCTCTTGGCTGTTAATCTCAAAGCAGCCATCTGTGAAACGCACACATTTCAAATACTTTATTTGGATTCAAAATGAAGAATTGACATGCAAAGGTCCACCATATTGCATATGTCATGCATGTGCACGGGCACACCTAATCCCAATCCTCCTCTCATCCCAAGTTCAAACGATCAACACTAACAGCAGGAGACCGCAAGCTCTTGGACATCAAGTTTGATTTTTGGAGGTAAAATGTCACGATAAATGAAAAGTAAATAGCGTGTACTCTTTGTTCAAAGTCCATAATGCTTGAGACCATATTGTGGATCACGAGCACAAATACAAGCAAATGCCCATCCTCCTATCCCAGTTGAAAGCACAGTTTGAACAGTGAACAGATTTCTCTGACTGGCATTTTCTCGAGCACCTCTTTTCTTGCCAAATCCTTTTGAAGACTGATGCCTCATAATGTCCACTGTGAGGTTTTCTCTAATATTTTATTACCTCACAAATAAACTCATCTTCGCCGCTCAAACGCACAGAAGCATTTGGTCTCTTCGTCTGTCCCATATGGGCAGTGAATCGTCATGCTAAAGATCCCTGTTTGGTCCTAAACTATTTACTGTGGCACCTGGCCAGGGCTTCAGAGCAGATGTCTTGTAACAGTACTGAGAGTAGAGTGACTAGTAGAACCAGGAACCTCAATCAGTAGAACAGGAACCTCAATCAGCTGTGTGTGAAATTGGGGCCCAGATAAAAAGAAAAAGTCTTTGATCATATTTATTTGGACACTGGGGTGTGTGGGTAAACACCTAATTGTAACGTGTCTTTACAGAGCAACAGTGATGATGCTGACAGACAGAGGTAGTGGCAGTGGTAGGGAAAGTGTTATTTGGTGTACAGGGTTTGTGTGGTCCGCGGATGTCAGAAGAGCAGCTAGGATATCATTGAATTCTGGAAAAAAATGTCCGATCAAAATGTCTGTTGAAGTCTCTGAAATGAGGTCTCAATTTGAATCAAATGTGGCTGTCTGATGTGAGAAGTGAAGCGGTATTTGGTTTTGGAGTCGTCACACGGGGTGATCTACCGATCTGAGGGTTAATTGTTGCACTCGGGCCATTTGAAATGGAGAAGTAACGATGAGTAAAATTCGGACTTTATCCGCTCAATATTTCCCAGGGTCCTTTGGGCCACTATGGCGCTGGTGTGATGAATGAATGTGGCGGTATCCTGCAGCAACAGCCACTCCGACAGTCTCTTGTCATCTGACATGTTGTTTGGTGGCCTTTCAGATCTCACTTCCCCCTTTCTGACTGAAGTGACTTCCTTTGATTGGATGTCTAGCTCTTCTTTTTGTTCTGAGTTTTGACTGAAGGAAAGACATGGAAAACAGAGAGAATAAACAAATATGTCATAAAAAGGATATGGTAGTCGATTGGCTGAAGTACAACAATGAAAATAAACCAAATGTCTTTTCGTTGTCATTTTAAAACATCAAATATGTATGACAGAGATGAGAATCCGAATTTGTCACGCCTTGGTCTTAGTATTTTGTGTTTTAGTTAATTAGTTGGTCAGGCCAGGGTGTGACATGGGTTTAAGTTTGTTGTATTTCGTAGTGGGGGTTTTTAGTTATTGGGATTGTGGCTGAGTAGGGGTGTTGCATAGGTTTGGCTGCCTGAGGCGGTTCTCAATCAGAGTCAGGTGATTCTCGTTGTCTCTGATTGGGAACCGTATTTAGGTAGCCTGGGTTTCACTTTGTATTTTGTGGGTGATTGTTCCTGTCTCTGTGTAGTTTCACCAGATAGGCTGTAATTAGGTTTCACGTTCCGTTTTGTTGTTTTGTATTTGTATCGTCATTTGTTTCATTAAAAACATGAGTAACCAACACGCTGCATTTCGGTCCGACTCTCTTTTGACAAACGAAGAACGCCGTTACAGAATCACCCACCACACACGGACCGAGCAGCGTGTTAACAGGCAGCTGGAGCAGCGAAGGGAGGATGTTATGGACAGCAGAGGCTTGGATTATACGACGTGGGAAGAAATAAACAGGTGGGCGGTCGACCCAGAGAGAGTGCCGGAGCCCGCCTGGGATTCGCTGGAGCAGTGCGAAGAGGGCTATAGGAGAATGGAGTCGAAAAGAAAGACACAGCGGCGCAGAGCGAAACCCGAAAATCAGCCCCAAAAATTTCTTGGGGGGGGGGGCTCAGAGGGAGAGTGGCTGAGTCAGGAGACAGACCTGAGCCAACTCTCCCTGTTTATCGTGAGGAGCCAAGGAGTAGACCAGAACCGGTGTTGGAGGTGAGCGAAACAGAGACTGTGAAGGAGTTCATGGGGAAATTGGAGGAGAGAGTAATGAGGGAGTTGCTGTGTTGGTGCTTTAAGTACAAGATTCGTCCGACGGAGCGTGTCGGGGATTTAATGGCACCTGGGTCAGCGCTCCATACTAGTCCTGAGGTGCGTGTTAGTCGGCTGGTGAAAAATGTGCCAGCCTCACGCACTAGGCCTCCTGTGTACCTACCTAGCCTTGCACGTCCTGTGCCAGTCCTGCTCTCAGGCTCTCCAGTACACCTTCACAGTCCAGTCCATCCAGTACCACCTCCGCACCCCAGCCCTCCGGTAGCAGCTCCCCGCACCAGGCTTCCTGTGCGTGTCTTCGGCCCAATACCACCAGTGCCAGCACCACGCATCAGGCCTACAGTGCGCCTCGCCTCTCCTGCGCTGTTGGAGCCTTTCTTCTCTCCTGCGCTGTCGGAGTCTCCCGCCTGTTCAGCGCTATCAGAGCCTTTCTCCTCTCCAGCGCTGCCGGAGCCTCCTGCCTGTTCGGAGCAGCCTGAGCTGCCAGTCTGCATAGAGCAGCTAGAGCTGCCAGTCTGCATGGAGCAGCTAGACCTGCCAGTCTGCATGGAGCAGCTAGAGCTGCCAGTCTGCATGGAGCAGCCAGTCTGCAAGGAGCAGCCAGTCTGCAAGGAGCTGCCAGTCTGCAAGGAGCTGCCAGTCTGCAAGGAGCTGCCAGTCTGCATGGAGCAGCCTGAGCTGCCAGTCTCTTCCAGACTCTTCCAGATCTGCTAGTCAACCAGACTCTTCCAGATCCGCCAGTCAGCCAGGATCTGCCAGAACTGCCAGCCAGCCAGGATCTGCCGGATTCAACTGCCTGGTTGGGCTTCCTCTCAGTGCTGGGCTTCCTTTCAGTGCTGGGCTTCCTTTCCGTGCTGGGCTTCCTCTGTCCCGAGCTGCCCCTCTGTCCCGAGCTGCCCCTCTGTCTCGAGCTGCCCCTCAGTCCAGTGGGGTTCTGGGTGAGGACTACTAGGCCATGGTCGGCGGAGAGGATGGATTATCCCAGGACGCGTAGGGGAGGAACTATGACATTAATGGAGTGGGGTCCACGTCCCGAGCCGGAACCGCCACCATGGACTGACGCCCACCCGGACCCTCCCTATGGTTTTGAGGTGCGTCCGGGAGTCCGCACCTTAGGGGGGGGTTCTGTCACGCCTTGGTCTTAGTATTTTGTGTTTTAGTTAATTAGTTGGTCAGGCCAGGGTGTGACATGGGTTTATGTTTGTTGTATTTCGTAGTGGGGGTTTTTAGTTATTGGGATTGTGGCTGAGTAGGGGTGTTGCATAGGTTTGGCTGCCTGAGGCGGTTCTCAATCAGAGTCAGGTGATTCTCGTTGTCTCTGATTGGGAACCGTATTTAGGTAGCCTGGGTTTCACTGTGTATTTCGTGGGTGATTGTTCCTGTCTCTGTGTAGTTTCACCAGATAGGCTGTAATTAGGTTTCACGTTCCGTTTTGTTGTTTTGTATTTGTATCGTCATTTGTTTCATTAAAAACATGAGTAACCAACACGCTGCATTTCGGTCCGACTCTCTTTCGACAAACGAAGAACGCCGTTACAGAATTGGGGATTATCAGAAAGAATTTTCGAGAAGATTGTCCTCCGGAAGGTTTTGTGACCTCTTAACAGTTTTAGCTTCTTCTCCCAAAAGTATTCATCTCTAGCATTACTTCTGATCGAACAGGGGTTAACTAACCTTTAATGTTTCGCCCTCCCCTTCACACTCTGTCCTCCATTGCCCTCAGTTGCGTAATGTCAGCGTGTTTGATGGAATGCTGTCTCGAGATCCAAAATGACTCGCGAGCCCATTCAACGTGGGCCACGACCCCCTCTCTTTTTCTCTCACCCCTCACCCATGACTGACACCTTAAGTATCCAATCCCCCCCAGTAAGATGCCATTGGAGGAGGCCTGAAACACAGGAACTCCATCTTCAGTCTAATCCCACTAACCACGTTTAAAGAACAGAAAATAAACACTTTCTGTTTCAGTTTTTTTTAAATTCTCGGTAAAAATGAGAGAATAACAGGTAAACCCACAGTGATTCCTCCTGGATCACCTGGCTGTGTTTGGGCAAGCAGCTGATCTGTTTGATTTGGCCAGCGGTGGACAATGTCTACACGTCCACACCACTGCACCCGTGTCTCCCTCGTTACTTCCTCTCTACTCCTCCCCGGGTGTTTTCCTAGTTACTAGTCCACTGAATAAACCAGCTCTGCACTTCCTTCAGGCAGTACAGGATAGGGGGAAGGGGGAGAAGAAAGGGGGGGGGGGTGAAACTGAATACTCCCAAGTCATTCCGCAACAGGAAGTGAGCTCAGCATAATCTTTTAGATTGTGGTTAGTCACGGTGCAGCACACACCGGCTAGTCGAGCGTTATTAGCGCTAGCCACCAAAACAAGGGGAAATGACCTCAGCAGTCAGCAATGTGGGCCAGATATATTCCTGAAATCTGCTACTCCACATACATACTGTCGTAGTCTGAGACATACTGAAAGCCAATCATAATTGAGAGGTAAATCCTTCACAACTACAATGAGTCGAGAGAAAAAACGACATAATAATAGAACCTTAACTAACACAACAGGAAGGAGGAAGTGAGGTCGCTGACCTTTGACCCCGTGGTTGAGTTTCCGTGTGGCGAGCCAGGAGCCAGGAGCCAGGGGGATGATAAGCAGTGAAGGAGGGAGCTGAGTGTTAGAGGGTAGAGAGGTCTGTATCTCTACCTCTACCCAGGCCTCTACCCAGTTTTCCAGCGAAAGGGGAATTCTGATGGGCCCACAGCCCAGCCTGCCTAGTTCACAGAGTAGCAATTATAGTGCTCTCGTGCCCTGACACTGTCAGAGAGGACACTGCTCTAGTCAAGCGTAATAAACGTGTGTGTGTGTGTTTGTGTGTGGGTGTGTGTATGCGTGTTACAGAGTGTGTGTTTGCATAAGTGAGAGCTGAGAGTGAGACTTTGACATTACACACGGTCACAATGTGTTTTGCACATAACACGTTGCAGCGCGGACACTTTGCCCCCGGTTAAACACAGTGATTCTGCAAGTGTGTGTTCGTCGCTTGGAACAGAGCATGGGAGTGGAGGTGTAAACTGTCCTATAGGATCAGAGACCCGTGGCTCTGCTGGTGCTGTGCTGCTTGTCTTCCTGTGCCCCCTCTGCTGCTGTTTCTGTGTTGCCTCTCCCGCCACATGTGGCCTCGTTTAGTTCAGTTCCTCTATCCCCACACAGTGCTTAAAACCCCAGTCCACAGACATAGACCCAGTCAGCAGCCTATTTATAGGCTGCGGCGAGATTGTCTGCCCTACAATAATGAGCACGTCTTTCATTTGTTCTCAGCCAACCAACCAGCATCCTCAACCAGCCCAATGTTTTGAATCAAGCCGAATGTCCTCAACCAAGTCCAATGTTGTCAACCAAGTCCCTGTGAAGTGAAATGCGATGGGGTTAGTGTATCATCCTGCTGTAGTCTATAGATCACAGGGGCCCTCATAGGGAGGGGTCCATCATGCAGAGGGCTCACACAGTCAGTCAGTCTATTCCAGTACTTGTGGTTTTACCCATGTGGTTGATGATTGGCAGGCCAGATCGTGCCAGCCACTCACAGATGGTGGCATGGCTTGCTTTGGCAAAGATGGCAAAGGATGAGGAGGAACTGGGCATAGGAGGTGTGTATGCTTGTGTGCTCAGTCACGTGTTTCTTTAAGACATTCGTCATTCTTTAAGACATTGTTAAGCGTGTGTGTGTGTGTGTGTGTGTGTGTGTGTGTGTGTTTTGAGTGTGTCTGTCTTTCTGGCTGTGTGTGTAGAGTGTCATCTGAAATGGAATTTGCCAAGCGAGCAGACAGCAATTTTTCTCAACAAGGGGAAAATCCCCTGTCCTCTGTGACAGTCGATTTAGAAACAGAAAATGACCAGTTTGTTGCTTTGTGATGGATTAATTATACGTGTCATTCCAATTGAGCACTTCCCTTTGGACTTGGAGTGTACGTGCGTTTGCGCGTGGCGTGCATGTGTTCGTCTGTGCGCATGTGTGAGAGAGAATGAGCAACATAGAAAAGGGGAAACCGAGTCAGTTGCTCATTGCGTTCAACTGAAATGTGTCTTCAGCATTTAACCCAAGCCCTCTGAATCAGACAGGTGGGGGGGGCTGTCTTAATCAACATCATTAGCACCTGGGGAGCAGTTGTTGGGTGTTCACTGCCTTGCTCGGGGGCAGAATGGTCGATTTTTACACTGTCGGCTTAGGGATTCGATCCAGCAACCTTTCGGTTACTGGCCCAACTCTCCTACCCGCCAGGCTACCAAGTATTTGATCATAGCACTGATTCACATGTACAGCCCCAAAAAATGACAAAACATTCATTTAACCAGGTAAGTTGACTGAGAACACATTCTCAGCAACAACCTGGGGAATAGTTACAAGGGAGAGGCATGAATGAGCCAATTGGAAGCTGGGGATGATTAGGTGTCCATGATGGGCAGATTGAGACTTTAGCACCAGGGTTAACAGCATTACGATAAGTGCCATGGGCTCTTTAGTGACCACAGAGGGGAAGGACGCACATTTAACATTTCATCCAGAAGACGGCACCCTACACAGGGCAATGTCCCCAGTCACCGCCCGGGGATATTTTTTAGACCAGAGGAAAGAGTGCCTCCTACTGGCCCTCCAACACCTCGTCCAGCAGCATCTGGTCTCCCATCCAGGGACCGACCAGGACCAAACCTGCTTGACAGCAGAACCAGCAGTGGGATGCAGGGTGGTATGCTGCTGGCTGACATAGGTACAGCTTAGGTAAACATGTGCATAGCGCTGGTGGCTTGCGTTCTGTCACGTTGGAACTAATGTGTTAGATGTGGTTGTGTATTGAGTAGTCATTGCTTTATTCATGCTCTTGTCCCTGCATGTGTCACTCACAGTAGGTTATAGTTTGGTCCTACAGTACAGAGGCGCAGACACACACTGCTACTCTGGCATTCCACGGATGCTATAACCACACAAATACATACACACTCGTACGACCACACCTGTACACACACACACACACACACACACACACACACACACACACACACACACACACAAACTCTAATCATAGATCATTTGTATGCATTTTGGAGTGTATTTGCATATGTGTGTAAGGGGCTGGTCGAGTATATCCCTCTCCCTATCTCTGTGTGTGTGTGTGTGTGTGTGTGCGTGTGCGTGTGCGTGTGCGTGCGTGTGTGTGTGCGTGTGTGTGTGTGTGTGTGTGTGTGTTACTTTAGAATAATGTATAAATCAGCCAGAAGTATATCAAATATAATATGTTAGGGATCAACTTTGTGTCCAGGGGTCTTGTGTTGTCCTCAGCTTTTTATTAACAGAAGGCTCTGCTAACAAGATGATCTGTGTGCACTGGGTGGAAAAAGTACTCAATTGTCATACTTGAGTAAAAGTAAAGATACCTTAATAGAAAATGACTCAAGTAAAAGTGAAAGTCACCCAGTAAAATACTGCTTGAGTAAAAATCTAAAAGTATTTGGTTTTAAATATACTTAAGTACCAAAAGGAAATGTAATTGCAAAAAATATACTAAAGTATCAAAAGTAAAAGTATAAATCATTTCACATTCCGAACATTAAGCAAACCCGACGGGTTTAAGCTCGCCAGGGGCGCACTCGAAAAACATTTTTGTTTATTGAGTCCTCCAGGTCAGAGGCAGTTGATGACCAGGGATGTTCTCTTGAGAAGTGCGTGAATTGGACCCTTTTCCTGTCCTGCTGAGCATTGAAAATGTAACGGGTCCTTTTGTCTGTCAGGGAAAATGTATGGAGTAAACAGTACATTATTTTCTTTAGTAAACGTTGTCAAAGTAAAGTACAGATACTCCAAAAACAACTTTAGTAGTCCTTTAAAGTATTTTTACTTAAGTACTTTACACCACTCTCTGTGTGTGACGCGTATGTTTGTGTTTCAGCATTAAAGTCTGTCACTGTGAGTGTGTGTATTTGTGTTTGTGTCAGTGTCTCAAGGAGAGAGATAGAGAGAGGGAGGAAGATTGCGAGGACGCTGTGTTATGCTGTGTGTGTGTGTGTGTGTGTGTGTGTGTGTGTGTGTGTGTGTGTGCGATGGTCAGTGCATGTGTCAGTCAGTGTCTCAGAGAGGGAGATGGAGAGGGGGAGAGAGAGGGAGAGAGAGAGGGGGAGAGGGAGAGAGAGGAAGAGGGTGAAAGAGAGGGAGATGGAGAGGGGGAGAGAGGGAGAGGGGGGGGGAGAGAGAGGTTGATGGGGAGAGAGATGGAGAGGAGGAGAGCGAGGGAGATGGAGAGGGTAGGGAGGGGGAGAGCGAGGGAGATGGAGAGGGTAGAGAGGGGGAGGGGGAGAGCGAGGGAGATGGAGAGGGGGAGAGAGAGGGAGATGGAGAAGGGGAGATAGAGGGAGATACAGGGAAATGGGGGAGGGGGAGAGTGAGGGAGAAGGAGAGGGGGAGAGAGAGGGGAGAGAGAGGGAGATGGAGAAGGGGAGAGAGAGGGAGAGGGAGATGGAGGGAAATGGAGAAGGGAAGAGAGGGGGATAGAGAGGGGAGAGAAGGTGAGAGGGGGAGAGAGGGAGATGGAGAAGGAGAGAGATGTAGAGGGGGAGAGAGGGAGATGGAGAAGGAGAGAGAGAGAGAGATGGAGAGGGGGAGAGAGGGGGAGAGAAGGAGATGGAGAGAGAGTGGGAGAGAGGGAGATGGAGAGCGAAAGAGAGAGGGAGATGGAGAGGGGAAGAGAGAGGGAGATGGAGAGAGGGGGAGAGAGAGAGGGGGAGAGAGTGGGAGAGAAAGCGAAATGGAGAGGGGGAGAGAAAGGTTGATGGGGAGAGAGAGAGAGATGGAGAGGGGGAGAGCGAGGGAGATGGAGAAGGGGGAGAGGAGAGAGAGAGAGAGAGAGAGAGAGAGAGAGAGATGGAGAGGAGGAGTTGGAGAAGGGGAGAGAGAGGGAGATGAGGAGGGGGAGAGAGAGGGAGATGGAGAAGGGGAGAGAGAGAGAGAGAGAGGGAGATGGAGAAGGGGAGAGAGATGGAGAGGGAGATGGAGAGGGGGAGAGAGAGGGAGATGGAGAAGGGGAGAGAGATGGGGAGGGAGATGGAGAGGGGGAGACAGAGAGAGGGGGAGAGAGAGGGAGATGGAGAAGGGGAGAGAGATGGGGAGGGAGATGGAGAGGGGGAGACAGAGAGAGGGGGAGAGAGAGGGAGATGGAGAAGGGGAGAGAGATGGGGAGGGAGATGGAGAGGGGGAGAGAGAGGGAGATGGAGAAGGGGAGAGAGGTGGGGGCGGGAGATAGATGGGGAGAGTGAGGGAGATGGAGAGGGGGAGAGAGATGGAGAGGGGGATGGAGAGGGGAGAGAGGGAGGGAGATGGAGAGGGGGGAGAGCGAGGGAGATGGAGAGGGGGAGAGAGAGGGAGATGGAGAAGGGGGGGAGAGAGAGGGAGATGGAGAAGGGGAGAGAGAGAGAGGGAGGTGGAGAAGGGGAGAGAGATGGGGAGGGAGATGGAGAGGGGGAGAGAGAGGGAGATGGAGAAGGGGAGAGAGGGGGGAGGGGGAGAGAGATGGGGAGAGTGAGGGAGATGGAGAGGGGGAGAGAGATGGAGAGGGGGATGGAGAGGGGAGAGAGGGAGGGAGATGGAGAGGGGAGAGCGAGGGAGATGGAGAGGGAGAGGGAGATGGAGAAGGAGAGAGAGAGAGAGATGGAGATGGGGAGAGAGAGGGAGATGGAGAGAGAGATGGAGAGGGGGGAGAGGGAGAGATGGAGATGGAGAAGTAGAGAGAGAGAGATGGAGAGGGGGGGAGATGGCGATGGAGAAGGAGAGAGAGAGAGATGGAGAGGGGGAGAGGGGGAGATGGAGAAGGGGAGAGAGAGAGATGGAGAGGGGGAGAGAGAGTGAGGGGGAGAGGGGGAGAGAGAGGGAGATGGAGAAGGAGAGAGAGATGGAGAGGGGGGAGAGGGAGAGATGGAGAAGGAGAGAGAGAGAGAGATGGAGAGGGGGGGAGAGGGAGATGGAGAAGGAGAGATAGAGAGATGGAGAGGGGGAGAGAGAGGGAGATGGAGAAGGAGAGATAGAGAGATGGAGAGGGGGAGATGGAGAAGGAGAGAGAGAGAGATGGAGAGGGGGAGAGGGAGAAATGGAGATGGAGAAGGAGAGAGATAGGGGGAGAGGGAGATGGAGAAGGAGAGAGAAAGAGAGATGGAGTGGGGGAGAGAGAGTGAGATGGAGAAGGAGAGAGAGAGATGGAGAGGGGGGAGAATGAGAGATGGAGAAGGAGAGAGAGAGAGATGGAGAGGGGGAGAGAGAGTGAGATGGAGAAGGAGAGAGAGAGAGAGATGGAGAGGGGGGAGAAGGAGAGATGGAGAAGTAGAGAGAGAGAGATGGAGAGGTGGGAGAGGGAGATGGAGAAGGAGAGAGAGATGGAGAGGGGGAGAAGGAGAGATGGAGATGGAGAAGGAGAGAGAGAGAGAGATGGAGAGGGAGAGAGGGAGATTGAGAAGGAGAGAGAGAGAGATGGAGAGGGGGAGAGAGGGAGATGAGAAGGAGAGAGAGAGAGATGGAGAGGGGGGAGAGGGAGAGATGAAGATGGAGAAGGAGAGAGAGAGAGAGATGGAGAGGGGGAGAGGGGAGAGGGAGATGGAGAAGGAGAGAGAAAGAGAGATGGAGAGGGGGGGAGAGGGAGAGATGGAGAAGGAGAGAGAGATGGAGAGGGGGAGATGGAGATGGAGAAGGAGAGAGAGAGAGAGAGATGGAGAGGGGGGGAGAGGGAGAGATGGAGATGGAGAAGGAGAGAGAGAGAGAGATGGAGAGGGGGAGAGGGAGATGGAGAAGGAGAGAGAGAGAGAGATGGAGAGGGGGAGAGAGGGAGATGGAGAGGGGGAGAGGGAGAGATGGAGATGGAGAAGGAGAGAGAGAGAGATGGAGAGGGGGGGAGAGGGAGATGGAGAAGGAGGGAGAAGAGAGATGGAGAGGGGGAGAGGGAGAGATGGAGAAGGAGAGAGAGATGGAGAGGGGGGGAGATGGAGAAGGAGAGAGAGAGAGAGATGGAGAGGGGGGGAGAGGGAGAGATGGAGACGGAAAAGGAGAGAGAGAGAGAGATGGAGAGGGGGAGAGAGAGGGAGATGGAGAAGGAGAGAGAGAGAGAGATGGAGAGGGGGAGAGAGAGTGAGATGGAGAAGGAGAGAGAGAGAGATGGAGAGGGGGAGAAGGAGAGATGGAGAAGAGAGAGAGAGAGAGAGATGGAGAGGTGGGAGAGGGAGATGGAGAAGGAGAGAGAGATGGAGAGGGGGGGAGAAGGAGAGATGGAGATGGAGAAGGAGAGAGAGATGGAGAGGGGGGAGAGGGAGAGATGGAGATGGAGAAGAGAGAGAGAGAGAGATGGAGAGGGGGAGAGGGAGATGGAGAAGGAGAGAGAAAGAGAGATAGAGAGAGGGGGGAGAGGGAGAGATGGAGAAGGAGAGAGAGATGGAGAGGGGGAGAGAGAGGGAGATGGAGAAGGAGAGAGAGAGATGGAGAGGGGGGAGAAGGAGAGATGGAGAAAGAGAGAGAGAGAGAGATGGAGAGGTGGGAGAGGGAGATGGAGAAGGAGAGAGAGATGGAGAGGGGGGAGAAGGAGAGATGGAGATGGAGAAGGAGAGAGAGAGAGAGATGGAGATGGAGAAGGAGAGAGAGAGAGAGATGGAGAGGGGGAGAGAGGGAGATGGAGAAGGAGAGAGAGAGAGATGGAGAGGGGGAGAGGGAGAGATGGAGATGGAGAAGGAGAGAGAGAGAGATGGAGAGGGGGAGAGGGAGATGGAGAAGGAGAGAAGAGAGATGGAGGGGGGAGAGGGAGAGAGAGATGGAGACGGAGAGAGAGATGGAGAGGGGGAGAGAGGGAGATGGAGAAGGAGAGAGAGAGATGGAGGGGGAGAGAGAGTGAGATGGAGAAGGGAGAGAGAGAGGGATGGAGAGGGGGGGGAGAGATGGAGAAGGAGAGAGAGAGAGATGGAGAGGGGGGGAGAGGGAGATGGAGAAGGAGAGAGAGAAAGAGATGGAGAGGTGGGGAGAGGGAGAGATGGAGATGGAGAAGGAGAGGGGGGAGATGGAGAAGGAGAGAGAGAGAGAGATGGAGAGGGGGGGAGAGGGAGAGATGGAGAAGTAGAGAGAGAGATGGAGAGGGGGAGAGAGAGGGAGATGGAGAAGGAGAGAGAGAGAGATTGAGAGTGGGGAGAGGGAGAGATGGAGAAGGAGAGAGAGAGGGAGATGGAGAGGGGGAGAGAGAGATGGAGAGGGGGAGAGGGAGAGATGGAGAAGGATAGAGAGAGGGAGATGGAGAGGGGAGAGAGAGAGAGGGAGATGGAGAGGGGGAGAGAGAGAGAGGGAGATGGAGAGGGGAGAGAGAGGGAGATGGAGAGGGGAGAGAGAGAGGGAGATGGAGAGAGACAGGGAGATGGAGAGGGGGGGAGAGATGGAGGGAGATGGAGAAGGAGAGAGAGGGAGAAGGGAGAGAGGGAGAAGGGAGAGAGGGAGATGGAGAGGGGGAGAGGGAGATGGAGATGGAGAGGGGGAGAGAGAGAGAGGGAGATGGAGAGAGGGAGAGACAGAGGGAGATGGAGAGAGAGAGGGAGATGGAGGGGAGAGAGAGTGAGATGGAGAAGGAGAGAGAGAGAGAGAGATGGGAGGGGGAGAGGGAGAGATGGAGAAGGGAGAGAGAGGGAGATGGAGAGGGAGAGAGATGGAGAGGGGGAGAGGGAGAGATGGAGAAGGAGAGAGAGGGAGATGGAGAGGGAGAGAGAGAGGAGATGGAGAGTGGAGAGGAGAGGGAGATGGAGAGGGGAGAGAGAGAGGGAGATGGAGAGTGAGAGAGAGAGGGAGATGGAGAGGGAGAGAGAGAGAGGGAGATGGAGAGGGGGGAGAGAGAGAGGGAGATGCAGAGGGGGGAGAGAGAGAGGGAGATGGAGAGGGGAGAGAGAGAGAGGGAGAGGGAGAGAGACAGGGAGATGGAGAGGGGGAGAGAGAGGGAGATGGAGAAGGAGAGAGAGGGAGAAGGAGAGAGAGGGAGAAGGAGAGAGAGGGAGATGGAGAGGGGGAGAGGGAGATGGAGAGGGGGAGAGAGAGAGAGGGAGATGGAGAGGGGAGAGACAGAGGGAGATGGAGAGAGAGAGAGAGATGGAGAGGGGGAGAGAGAGTGAGATGGAGAAGGAGAGAGAGAGAGAGAGATGGAGAGGGGGAGAGGGAGAGATGGAGAAGGAGAGAGAGAGGGAGATGGAGAGGGGAGAGAGATGGAGAGGGGGGAGAGGGAGAGATGGAGAAGGAGAGAGAGAGGGAGATGGAGAGGGGAGAGAGAGAGGGAGATGGAGAGTGGAGAGAGAGAGAGGGAGATGGAGAGGGGAGAGAGAGAGAGGGAGATGGAGAGTGGAGAGAGAGAGAGGGAGATGGAGAGGGGAGAGAGAGAGGGAGATGGAGAGGGGGAGAGAGAGAGAGGGAGATGGAGAGGGGGGAGAGAGAGAGGGAGATGGAGAGGGGAGAGAGAGAGAGGGAGAGGGGAGAGAGGGAGATGGAGAGTGGAGAGAGAGAGAGGGAGATGGAGAGGGGAGAGAGAGAGAGGGAGATGGAGAGGGGAGATAGGGAGATGGAGAAGGGGAGAGGGAGATGGAGAAGGGGGAGAGGGAGATGGAGAGGGGGGAGAGGGAGATGGAGATGGAGAAGGAGAGAGAGGGAGATGGAGAAGGAGAGAGAGAGATGGAGAAGGAGAGAGAGATGGAGATGGAGAAGGAGAGAGAGAGAGATGGAGAAGGAGAGAGAGGGAGATGGAGAGAGGAAGATGGAGAGGGGAGAGAAGGAGATGGAGAGAGGGGAGAGAGAGAGGGAGAGGGGAGAGAGGGAGATGGAGAAGGGGGCGAGGGAGATGGATAAGGGGGAGAGGGAGATGGAGAGGGGGGAGAGGGAGATGGAGATGGAGATGGAGAAGGAGAGAGAGGGAGATGGAGAAGGAGAGAGAGAGAGAGATGGAGATGGAGAGAGATGGAGATGGAGAGAGAGAGAGATGGAGAGGGGGGAGAGGGAGAGATGGAGATGGAGAAGGAGAGAGAGAGAGATGGAGAGGGGGAGAGGGAGATGGAGAAGGAGAGAGAAAGAGAGATGGAGAGGGGGAGAGGGAGAGAGAGATGGAGACGGAGAGAGAGATGGAGAGGGGGAGAGAGAGGGAGATGGAGAAGGAGAGAGAGAGATGGAGAGGGGGAGAGAGAGTGAGATGGAGAGGAGGAGAGAGAGATGGAGAGGGGGGGAGAGGGAGATGGAGAAGGAGAGAGAGAAAGAGATGGAGAGGTGGGGAGAGGGAGAGATGGAGATGGAGAAGGAGAGGGGGGAGATGGAGAAGGAGAGAGAGAGAGAGAGATGGAGAGGGGGGGAGAGGGAGAGATGGAGAAGGAGAGAGAGAGAGATGGAGAGGGGGAGAGAGAGGGAGATGGAGAAGGAGAGAGAGAGAGATTGAGAGTGGGGAGAGGGAGAGATGGAGAAGGGAGAGAGAGGGAGATGGAGAGGGGGAGAGAGATGGAGAGGGGGAGAGGGAGAGATGGAGAAGGGAGAGGGAGAGGGAGATGGAGAGGGAGAGAGAGAGGGAGATGGAGAAGGGGAGAGAGAGAGAGAGGGAGATGGAGAGGGGAGAGAGAGGGAGATGGAGAGGGGAGAGAGAGAGGGAGATGGAGAGAGACAGGGAGATGGAGAGGGGGAGAGAGAGGGAGATGGAGAAGGAGAGAGAGGGAGAAGGAGAGAGAGGGAGAAGGAGAGAGAGGGAGATGGAGAGGGGGAGATGGAGATGGAGAGGGGAGAGAGAGAGGGAGATGGAGAGGGGAGAGACAGAGGGAGATGGAGAGAGAGGGAGATGGAGAGGGGAGAGAGAGTGAGATGGAGAAGGAGAGAGAGAGAGAGATGGAGAGGGGGAGAGGGAGAGATGGAGAAGGAGAGAGAGGGAGATGGAGAGGGGAGAGAGATGGAGAGGGGGGAGAGGGAGAGATGGAGAAGGAGAGAGAGAGGGAGATGGAGAGGGGAGAGAGAGAGGGAGATGGAGAGTGGAGAGAGGGAGATGGAGATGGAGAGAGAGAGAGAGGGAGATGGAGAGTGGAGAGAGAGAGAGGGAGATGGAGAGGGAGAGAGAGAGGGAGATGGAGAGGGGGGAGAGAGAGAGGGAGATGGAGAGGGGGAGAGAGAGAGGGAGATGGAGAGGGGAGAGAGAGAGGGAGAGGGGGAGAGGGAGATGGAGAGTGGAGAGAGAGAGGGAGATGGAGAGGGGAGAGAGAGAGAGGGAGATGGAGAGGGAGATAGGGAGATGGAGAAGGGGAGAGGGAGATGGAGAAGGGAGATGGAGATGGAGAGGGGGGAGAGGGAGATGGAGATGGAGAAGGAGAGAGAGGGAGATGGAGAAGGAGAGAGAGATGGAGAAGGAGAGAGAGATGGAGATGGAGAAGGAGAGAGAGAGAGAGAGATGGAGAAGGAGAGAGGGAGATGGATGGAGAGAGGAAGATGGAGAGGGGAGAGAAGGAGATGGAGAGGGGAGAGAGAGAGGGAGAGGGGGAGAGGGAGATGGAGAAGGGGGCGAGGGAGATGGATAAGGGGGAGAGGGAGATGGAGAGGGGGAGAGGGAGATGGAGATGGAGAAGGAGAGAGAGGGAGATGGAGAAGGAGAGAGAGAGAGAGATGGAGAAGGAGAGAAATGGAGATGGAGTGAGAGAGAGAGATGGAGAAGGAGAGAGAGAGAGAGATGGAGAGGGGAGAGAGAGAGAGGGAGATGGAGAGGGGAGAGAGAGAGAGAGAGGGAGATGGAGAGGGGAGAGAGAGAGGGAGATGGAGAGGGGAGAGAGAGGGAGATGGGAGAGAGGGGAGATGGAGAGGGGGAGAGAGAGGGAGATGGAGAGGGGAGAGAGGGAGATGGAGAAGGGAGAGAGGGAGATGGAGGGGGGAGAGAGGGAGATGGAGAAGGAGAGAGGGAGAAGGAGAGGGAGATGGAGAGGGGGAGAGAGAGGGAGATGGAGAAGGAGAGAGAGGGAGAAGGAGAGAGAGGGAGATGGAGAGGGGGAGATGGAGATGGAGAGGGGGAGAGAGAGAGAGGGAGATGGAGAGGGGAGAGACAGAGGGAGATGGAGAGAGAGGGAGATGGAGAGGGGGAGAGAGAGTGAGATGGAGAAGGAGAGAGAGAGAGAGAGAGATGGAGAGGGGGAGAGGGAGAGATGGAGAAGGAGAGAGGGAGATGGAGAGGGAGAGAGATGGAGAGGGGGAGAGGGAGAGATGGAGAAGGAGAGAGAGAGGGAGATGGAGAGGGGAGAGAGAGGGAGATGGAGAGTGGAGAGAGAGAGGGAGATGGAGAGGGGAGAGAGAGAGAGGGAGATGGAGAGTGGAGAGAGAGAGAGGGAGATGGAGAGGGAGAGGGAGATGGAGAGGGGGGAGAGAGAGAGGGAGATGGAGAGGGGGAGAGAGAGAGGGAGATGGAGAGGGGAGAGAGAGGGAGAGGGGAGAGAGGGAGATGGAGAGTGGAGAGAGAGAGGGAGATGGAGAGGGGAGAGAGAGAGAGGGAGATGGAGAGGGGAGATAGGGAGATGGAGAAGGGGAGAGGGAGATGGAGAAGGGGGAGAGGGAGATGGAGAGGGGGAGATGGAGATGGAGAAGGGGAGATGGAGATGGAGAAGGAGAGAGAGGGAGATGGAGAAGGAGAGAGAGAGATGGAGAAGGAGAGAGAGATGGAGATGGAGAAGGAGAGAGAGAGAGAGATGGAGAAGGAGAGAGAGGGAGATGGAGAGAGGAAGATGGAGAGGGGAGAGAAGGAGATGGAGAGGGGAGAGAGAGAGGGAGAGGGGAGAGAGGGAGATGGAGAAGGGGGCGAGGGAGATGGATAAGGGGGAGAGGGAGATGGAGAGGGGGGAGAGGGAGATGGAGATGGAGAAGGAGAGAGAGGGAGATGGAGAAGGAGAGAGAGAGAGAGATGGAGATGGAGAGAGATGGAGATGGAGAGAGAGAGAGAGATGGAGAAGGAGAGAGAGAGAGAGATGGAGAGGGGAGAGAGAGAGAGGGAGATGGAGAGGGGAGAGAGAGAGAGAGAGGGAGATGGAGAGGGGAGAGAGAGAGGGAGATGGAGAGGGGAGAGAGAGAGGGAGATGGAGAGAGAGAGGGAGATGGAGAGGGGGAGAGAGAGGGAGATGGAGAGGGGGAGAGAGAGGGAGATGGAGAAGGAGAGAGAGGGAGATGGAGAGGGGGAGAGAGAGGGAGATGGAGAAGGAGAGAGAGGGAGAAGGAGAGGGAGATGGAGAGGGTAAAAGCAGTGTTTGCTGAGTTTGTAATCTGATCCTGAGACTGAGCAGTAACTAGAGACCCAGCACTGAGAGGAGAGCAGCAGAGAGTAGAGGGAGAGAGCTGTACTGCAGTACTCACACACACACACACACACACACACACACACACACACACACACACACACACACACACACACACACACACACACACACACACACGTCTCTCTGTACCACCAGAATGTGCTACGGGGACATGTAGAGGAGAAGCTGATCTTGTCTTAGTTTAATCCATGAACTAATGTCTATTAATTCACATCTTTTTTTGTGCATTGATAAAAAACAGACTGGCAGGTGAATGATTAAATGGACACTAAGTTGATCATCATGGCTTTACCTGTTGATTTGGATAAAATGAGCAGAAAGGGACATGCAGTCCAGCCTGTCAGAATCCTATCAGACCATCAGGACAAACATTAATACGGAGACCCAGTTTAGAGTGTTAGATAGGGGCACGGATGAACCTTTTTAGAACCATTTTAGATGGAATCAAAAGGGTTTTGCAGGTCAGGGAGGGAGGGAGGGATGAAGGGTGTGCAGTGGACTGGATCAGAAGCCAAGGACAGAAGGAATCCAATTGTGTGTGTGTGTGTGTGTGTTAGAGGTTGCTGCATTGATGGATTTGGGCCTGGGATTGGGGTCGTGGTTGGTCTAATGGGTCAGGATGTGTGTGTGTATGTGTGTGTTTATCCATGCTGCGTGTGTGTGTTTGCGAACATGTCCATGTGTTTATATGTGTTGGGTGTTAGACATGGTTATCGCTAAGGGCTCAGACACACCAATAGTGTTAGCTGGCCGAGAGTACTTAGCACCTCTGAACAGAGTGCGCACCGATTCTACAAAGTGTGAAAATGTTGGCAGTCGGACGTCCACAGTGGGTGGTCCCGAAAACACAGCGTGCTGAAAGATCGGCAGACGAATGCTAGAGTCACGTTCGGTGTAATGTGTGCGAGTCTTAAGATGCGGCCTTAGTACAAGGTGTGTGTGAGTGTGTGTGTGTGTGTGTGTGTGTGTGTGTGTGTGTGTGTGATTATGCCGGAGATGACTGAGGAAGTAACCCATGCTGTGCCAGTGGTAAGGGGATAACACATGGATCAATGCCTGCTACAAGACTGCTCTGTGGAGTGTTCAAACATGGGAGGAGGTGGAGAGAGACAGGGCGGAAGGAGGTGGAGAGAGACAGGGCGGAAGGAGGTGGAGAGAGACAGGGCGGAAGGAGGTGGAGAGAGACAGGGCGGAAGGAGGTGGAAAGAGCTTGGCCGAGGGAGAGGAACCACATTGATAAAGGGATAGAGAGAAAGTGCTTCAGGTGCTAGTGCATTAGGACGTCTCATCACCCTAAGCAGTTGGTTGGGTATTTCTAGAAATAATGGGGCCAATGTGTGACACTGGGATAAAACATTTCAAATGGTTTGAAACAAATATAAAAAGGGCTTTTCATTCAGTTCCACATGTGTACTTAGAGGATTGAAAGTGAATATATGCAAACTGGCCCATATCTCCAGCTATACAACCACATAGAACGAGGACTATACATCCTTTAAGCAGGGTTCATACAGACATTGACTATTCAAATTCTAAGACTTTCACTTTCATTTTTTATTTATTTGTTAGGCTTTGCCAATGTATTGATATTCAAATTAGCATTACTAAATATGTGGAAATAATGTTTTAAATCAACATGGGAATTTTATTGAATGTAGTTCTGATCCTCTCTTTATTTAACCAGGCAAGTCAGTTAAGAACCAATTCTTATTTCCAATGACGACCTACCGGGGAACTGAACTGCCTTGTTCAGGGGCAGAATGACAGATTTTTACCAACACTTTCAGTTACTGGCCCAACACTCAAACCACTAGGCTACCTGCTGCCCCTCTTAAGGGAATGACATTAAGAAAATCAAGATTATTATCAATGACTAATCAACAGCTGTAACAAGTTGTCCAGTGTCGGAAATCCTCACTGGTCCCCTAGTTTATAGAAAGACCCAACTTCACCAGGTCTCGGTACTCTATTGGGAAAGTGGCCTGCCTGTCCTTTTTGATGTTTCCAGAAAGCCTTTTTCACAGCCTGTTTCCAGGTGAACAGAGGGACCAAGGACCAGGGTTGTGGTCATATCCATTTCAGTTTAGGGCAATTCCACAGTAATGGAATGACGCTGAGACTCCGATTTTTCACTTTACAATGTATGCCAAACAAAAAACATTGATTTCAAAGTTGAACAAACCTTAGAACTCTATACACAATAATTACACTGAAAAAGTACACAGTAAATAATAATACAACACATTTACTGGAAAAACTGTGCATATGCAAAGTTTGATAATAGAATGACATCTCCCTCAGTTATATTATTATATAATATATTTTTTAACCCCTTTTCTGTGATAACCATTTCATAGTTATTGTCTTGTCCCATCGCCACAACTCCCCTACGGACTCAGGAGAGGCAAAACACAACCCTGCCAAGCTGCTCACTTAACCCAGAAGCCAGAGGAAACACTGTTCAACTGGTGATTGAGTCAGCTTGCAGGCACCCGGTCCACCACAAGGAGTTGCTAGAGCACGACGGGACAAGGAAACCCTGTCCGGCCAAACCCTCCTATAACTTGGATGACACTGGGCAAATTGTGCACCACCTCATGGGTCTCCCAGTCTCTGTGACACAGCCTGGGATTGAACCCAGGGCTGTAGTGACACCTCAAGCACTGTGATGCAGTACCTTAGACTGGTGCGCCACTTGGAAGGCCCAGTTGTATTCTTTTTTACACACTTTATATATGCACCTTGAGAAGTAGCTTCTACGTCAGGCTTTTTCCCAACCGGCACTTTTATTTGGACCCCCAAGTTTTCTGAGCAAAAATAAATACATAAAAAATCATATTTAAAAAAGTATATGAATATACTTTGGACATAATAGACTAAAAACACCAGGAAATCAGCTCGAGGAAATCTGTTCCCAATTATTCCATAATAGAGAGAAAAGTAATTGTATACAAATGTAAGCAAGGTTTGAAATGATTATGTTTCAGTCAAACATTATATCCGTTTGGGCTTCTTGCAGTCTACAAATGATTTGTAATTATGTTCCGGTTCCCTGACCATCCGCTTAAGAAGGCATTGGTCCGCGGCTGAATCTAGTTGATGATCCCTACGTCATCTCAAGGGAGGGGTTCAGTATGAAATCGATGTGCTGGGTGGTACCACCTCAAGGCTTACTCTAAAAGCAGGTGACAGCATACCTTATTTAGCAATGGTCTTGGCAAGTGGACTGTTGTAATATATTTTGCGTGCTGCTTCCTTGACTAAGCTACTGACGTTACTCAAAATTCAGACGGCGTTAAGGCACATTTCCGCATTTGACCGAATTCAACGTTTCTGCTTTACCGTTTCACGCACATCAATGTGCTTTCATGAAGAAAACAAACAAAAACATGTCGGCTATGAGGATTATACGTTTATATTCGTAGCTGCATCCTTCGTAACAAGAAATAGATGACAGTGGTAGTCATGGCAACACGTTGTATTTTTTTCCTAAAGCGTGCTAATAGACTTCTAATTCTGAAAGGTGAAAGCATACCTGTGAGAGGGGCCACCCTGGTAGGTGTACGGTAGCTTTGTATATACCTGATGGGGATATGTAATAAAAATACAAAATACTACAAAAAGACCAAAGGCCAATCTGTGAGTTAAGTTGACCATCGGATAAATAACTCCTGTGTAAATACTGCCATGCAGGTTAGATTGAATTGAGCCCCGAATCTTCCTTTTCAAGGAGATGACTGCACTTTTCTTCCCAAAACAATACCACGATAAATGTGAGTCGATATTTCCTTGTCAAACTGACGCTGCAAGTGGAAATAGACGTCAGGAACTCTGCGCCTTTCGGCTGTGAGTTAACGGTCCAGATTTCTATTTGTTTGGCGATGTACATAACTTCATTGTCAGAGCTTGCCAGTGTACTTCTGGTAAGTATGCCTTAGTGAGAAAGTGTTGGGATCAGGTTTAACTCCATTTACCCGCCCCCAGAATGAATACTTAGGAATACTTACCACCCACACCGTCTCACCTGAATGGGTTTTTTAAATGTTATTTCAAGGGGTTGGGGGAAAGGTCAGACTTTAAGGGATCACTGCCTGCTGTGAGGAAAAGTAGATGTCACAGATGCGAGAAGAGACAGAGTGTGATGGGGGATAGGAGGGAAAGGTTTGGCGGCGGTGACAGAGAGAGGAGGAGAGGGATTCTGTTTGTCTTTGTTTTGTGTGTTTGTGTTTGGAATTATGTTTCCCTGCCAGTGTCCACTTCCTTGTTTTGCAGCATTTATTAGGGTCACCCGCTTTCCTGCTCCTTCACCCTTCAACCCTGTACCAGAATACGTCCTAGTGTTTTCCATCCCAATTCATGGCCTACTCGTCTCTCTCTGCCTCCAAATGATTCACAATCAGGGCCTTGGATGCATTTCTTTTCACTGAGAGTATCTGTGTCTGAGTGAGAGTGAGTGAGTGAGTGAGTGAGTGTGTGCATGCTGTGGGCCAGCAAGGCGAGGTTGAGGTTGAAGTGACCTGTTAGTTTATGTAACGGCTGGTGTGGGTGTTGAATGTGTGATTGTGATTGGCCAATTCAACGTCAGCCTTGCCACCCTCTCCTTCTGTCTCTTTCTTCCTCTCCATCTGTCCCCGAAACCCAGCGTTCAACAGGGGGTGACAAAATGACCTTATTATCCCAAAGCCAGTGACTAATTGAGGGCCTGGTTCTCTGCAGCCCCGGAGAGGAATGGAGAGTAGGGGAGGGAAGAATAGGGGAGAGAAAAGGAGAGAAAGGGAGAATAAAGGAGGGGAGAGGGGTTAAAGGGAGAAGAAATTATGGCAGGGGAGAGGAGACAAAGGGAGAAGAAAGGAGAGGAGACAAAGGGAGAAGAAAGGAGAGGAGACAAAGGGAGAAGAAAGGAGAGGAGACAAAGGGAGAAGAAAGGAGAGGAGACAAAGGGAGAAGAAAGGAGAGGAGACAAAGGGAGAAGAAAGGAGAGGAGACAAAGGGAGAAGAAAGGAGAGGAGAGGAGACGAAGGGAGAAGAAAGGAGAGGAGAGGAGACGAAGGGAGAAGAGAGGAGAGGAGACAAAGGGAGAAGAAAGGAGAGGAGACAAAGGGAGAAGAAAGGAGAGGAGACAAAGGGAGAAGAAAGGAGAGGAGACAAAGGGAGAAGAAAGGAGAGGAGACAAAGGGAGAAGAAAGGAGAGGAGACAAAGGGAGAAGAAAGGAGAGGAGACAAAGGGAGACGAAAGGAGAGTAGAGGAGAGGAGACAAAGGGAGATGAAAGGAGAGGAGAGGAGACAAAGAGATGAGAGGAGAGGAAACAAAGGGAGAAGAAAGGAGAGGAGACAAAGGGAGAAGAAATTATGGGAGGGGAGAGGAGACAAAGGGAGAAGAAAGGAGAGGAGACAAAGGGAGACGAAAGGAGAGGAGACAAAGGGAGACGAAAGGAGAGGAGACAAAGGGAGAAGAAAGGAGAGGAGACAAAGGGAGACGAAAGGAGAGGAGACAAAGGGAGACGAAAGGAGAGGAGACAAAGGGAGAAGAAAGGAGAGGAGACAAAGGGAGAAGAAAGGAGAGGAGACAAAGGGAGAAGAAAGGAGAGGAGACAAAGGGAGAAGAAAGGAGAGGAGACAAAGGGAGAAGAAAGGAGAGGAGACAAAGGAGACGAAAGGAGAGTAGAGGAGAGGAGACAAAGGGAGATGAAAGGAGAGGAGAGGAGACAAAGAGATGAGAGGAGAGGAAACAAAGGGAGAAGAAAGGAGAGGAGACAAAGGGAGAAGAAATTATGGGAGGGGAGAGGAGACAAAGGGAGAAGAAAGGAGAGGAGACAAAGGGAGACGAAAGGAGAGGAGACAAAGGGAGACGAAAGGAGAGGAGACAAAGGGAGAAGAAAGGAGAGGAGACAAAGGGAGACGAAAGGAGAGGAGACAAAGGGAGACGAAAGGAGAGGAGACAAAGGGAGATGAAAGGAGAGGAGACAAAGGGAGAAGAAAGGAGAGGAGACAAAGGGAGACGAAAGGAGAGTAGAGGAGAGGAGACAAAGGGAGATGAAAGGAGAAGAGAGGAGACAAAGAGATGAGAAGAGAGGAAACAAAGGGAGAAGAAAGAAGAGGAGAGGAGACGAAGGGAGAAGAGAGGAGAGGAGACAAAGGGAGATGAAAGGAGAGGAGAGGAGAGGAGACAAAGGGAGATGAAAGGAGAGGAGACAAAGGGAGAAGAAAGGAGAGGAGACAAAGGGAGACGAAAGGAGAGTAGAGGAGAGGAGACAAAGGGAGATGAAAGGAGAGGAGAGGAGACAAAGAGATGAGAGGAGAGGAGACAAAGGGAGAAGAAAGAAGAGGAGAGGAGACGAAGGGAGAAGAGAGGAGAGGAGACAAAGGGAGATGAAAGGAGAGGAGAGGAGAGACAAAGGGAGATGAAAGGAGAGTAGAGGAGAGGAGACAAAGGGAGATGAAAGGAGAGGAGACAAAGGGAGAAGAAAGGAGAGGAGACAAAGGGAGACGAAAGGAGAGGAGAGGAGAGACAAAACAAGCTGGCACAGATCCAAACCCTCCAGACCTGTGAGGCGGCCATTTTATGCCTACTAGAGGCCGCACACATCAGGATAATTTAATAACAGTTATTTACCATGTTGTGATGTGTGTGTGCGTGTGTGTGTGTGCGTGTGTGCGCGTGTTTGTGTGTGTGTGCACACGCTCACAGGACTGCTTTAGATGAGCAAAGACTAGCTGCGTTGTGGGAGAATGTCGAGTAGAGGGGGTTCAGGGAAACCAAGATGCCCTATAAGGATGAGGGGACCAGCACTGTAAGGGTTAACCAGACGTTTTCTCTTGTTTTCCACCCAGCTGACTGTTTCCCTGCTTCTCTCTATCGGTAGTTTATTAACATTCGTGCTGTAGAAAGCCATGTTGCACACTGGGATTGATTGAATTCGCTCACAAGGTCCCGATGAGAAAGGATAGTCATTTCCTGGTGGGAGACTGTGTGTGTGTGTGGTGTGTGTGCAAGCTCGCCCGCTTGCGTATATGTGTGTGTTTGTATGTGTGTGCATGTGTGAAGGGGACGCAGGTGTGTGTTTACCCACCTGCCTGTCTGTGTTTGTGTGCCTCCCGGCTGTGAGGAAGGGACATTGTCAGGGCCGCTTGAAAGTGGGGATTGTGGGAAAGCGTTGTGCGGCTGTGACAATGCAGTCCCCTGCGGAGCCACCACTCTCTTACCTGCCACTTCTGCTCTTTCGTCTGAAGGTATTTGGGTGTGTGTGTGTGTGTGTTTGTGTGTGCAGGTGCGCTCTACTATGGATGTGCCCTAAAAACTAAAACCAATACAGTATGTGTTAACGCTCTTTCCATTTCTTCTCTAATAATGACAGGAAACTCTCTGGAGAACTTTCAACAAGCCTAACTGCACGGAACAAACCATTAAGAACAGGGCCACACGGAGAGGCTCGCTGGTCAATGGTATTGAACTCCCGTATACCAAAAGTAATAACGGGAGAGAGACTTATAGGCCGTTCGAAATAAGTCAGTTACAACAGAATATGTAAACGCTGTGTTTCTTTTTACTGTCCGTCATGAAACCCTTCGATACATGTGGTCTGCTGACAGTAGGCCGTTGGTGGAGGCTGGAGGGTCGTTCATCATATCCCACCTTTCTCAATATGGGGAAGGAGGGAGGGAGCAGCTCTCCTCTCCTGTATGTCATCTGTCTCATTTCCCTGTTGATTGCCTCTCCTCTACCTCTCTTCTCTCATTCTCTCCATCCAGGCCCATGCATCTCCGATGGGGCCAATTATCTAGTTCTGTACATGACTATTTCAGCCCTGTGACGGGCAGAGAAACTGAACGGGTGAGGAGCGTACGCCCTCTGAGGGGGACACTTACGGAGGAGGGAAGATGGAGGTGGGTGTAAGATGGAGGGGGGTTGGAGGGTGGTAAGATAGAAGGGTTGACATGGGGTGGGGTCGTTTCCTGTCTCATCTCTCGGAGGTTAGAGAATGTGCTTTGAAACATAATGTTTTAAATCACTCTTCCTAGATGTTCTAAGAAACATGGTATCTCCGTGGATTAGGTTAGATAAGTGTTCCTGTCGCCTGCACCGCAATGTCTCACATTGGCTCTCTCTGTTGAATCACATTCTTAATGCTTAAGGAGCTTATTTCCCTGTGTGTGTGTGTGTGTGTGTGTGTGTGTGTGTTTTATTTATTTTTTATTTCACCTTTATTTAATCATCTGGCAAGTTGAGAACAAGTTCTCATTTACAATTGCGACCTGGCCAAGATAAAGCAAAGCAGTGTAACACATACAACGACACAGAGTTACACATGGAATAACCAACACATACAGTCAATAATACAGTATAAACAAGTCTATATACGATGTGAGCAAATGAGGTGAGATAAGGGAGGTAAAGGCAAAAAAAGGCAATGGTGGTAAAGTAAATACAATATAGCAAGTAAAACACTGGAATGGTAGATTTGCAATGGAAGATTGTGCAAAGTAGAAATAAAAATAATGGGGTGCAAAGGAGCAAAATAAATACATTAATTAAATACAGTAGGGAAAGAGGTAGTTGTTTGGGCTAAAATATAGGTGGGCTATGTACAGGTGCAGTACTCTGTGAGCTGCTCTGACAGTTGGTGCTTAAAGCTAGTGAGGGAGATAAGTGTTTCCAGTTTCAGAGATTTTTGTCATTGGCAGCAGAGAACTGGAAGGAGAGGCGGCCAAAGAAAGAATTGGTTTTGGGGGTGACTAGAGAGATATACCTGCTGGAGCGGGTATATATGGTGGGTAGTATATGGGGCTTTGGTGACAAAACGGATGGCACTGTGATAGACTGCATCCAATTTGTTGAGTAGGGTATTGGAGGCTATTTTGTAAATGACATCGCCAAAGTCGAGGATTGGTAGGATGGTCAGTTTTACAAGGGTATGTTTGGCAGCATGAGTGAAGGATGCTTTGTTGCGAAATAGGAAGCCAATTCTAGATTTAACTTTGGATTGGAGATGTTTGATATAGGTCTGGAAGTAGAGTTTACAGTCTAACCAGACACCTAAGTATTTGTAGTTGTCCACGTATTCTAAGTCAGAGCCGTCCAGAGTAGTGATGTTGGACAGGCGGGTAGGTGCGGGTAGCGATCGGTTGAAGAGCATACACTTAGTTTTACTTGTATTTAAGAGCAATTGGAGGCCACGGAAGGAGAGTTGTATGGCATTGAAGCTTGCCTGGAGGGTTGTTAACACAGTGTCCAAAGAAGGGCCAGAAGTGTGTGTGTGTGTGTGTGTGTGTGTGTGTGTGTGTGTGTGTGTGTGTGTGTGTGTGTGTGTGTGTGTGTGTGTGTGTGTGTGTGTGTGTGTGTGTGTGTGTGTGTGTGTGTGTGAGAGAGAGAGAATCTGCTCATCTCTGGAATCCGCTATCTCAGATCCACCATCTCCTCTGAATATCCCTCCTAGGAGATATTTCCAATTCAACATGTTCGCTCCATTTCAAAAGGTTGACACCATCCCCAGCAGCCCTAGGGTGGCACGACATGGAGCTAGCAGCAGGGCTCTGAGAGGGAGAGTGAAGACGGAGCATGCAGGGAAATAAGAGGAGCGGAGGTCGAGAGAGGGGAAGGAAGAGAGAACGGATAGAGGGGGAAAGAAAGCAGGAGAAGGGGGATCATCAGGAATGCCGCAGGGACCTGTTGCCACACACCTTTGTCAATACAACCAACCAATATTTATCTGTTTATTTATTTTCCCTTCTATTTGCACATTGTTACGACACTGTACCAAGCTAATAATATAACATTTGATATGTCTTTATCCTTTTGAAACCTTTGTGTGTGTAATGTTTACTGTTCATTTCTGACTGCTTATTTCACTTTTGTTCTTCACTTGCTTTAGAGATATATATATATATATATATATATATATATATATATATATATATATATATATATATGCTTGGGGTCATGGAGGGATACTCACAGAGTTGCAGTGTTATGAGGGACTGAGGGGGATGTCAAGGTGAAAGAGAGGGGGAGGGAGGTTATGTGGTGGTCAGTTTAAGATTGGGCAGGTGCCAAATTAGATTGAGAGGTAACTGCAGAGCAATCGGATTACAGGCTAGTTTATCAAATGCTGATGCCAGGGCTGACCTGCATGCCACGGGAGTCATTAATACACACATACAGGCGCGCACACACACATTTCATGCATGTACGCTCACACGCATGTATGCACGTTGCACACACACACACATACTTGGACACACGCATGTAAGAACACACACACATACCCCCACTTCAGCTAACCTCCCTCATCTCCTTTTTTCAGCTAACCTTGTTATTCTCTTTTGTCTGCTCTTGAGCTTGTCCTTGTACTAAAATGTCCCCCTCCCTCTTCTCCCCGGTAGTTTCCCTTCCCTCCTGCACCCCTGTTCAGCTCCACAGCTGAACTGTGTGTGTGTGTGTGTGTGTGTGTGTTTGCGTTTGTGTGTGTGCATGGAGACGAGAGAGAGGAGAGGATCACATTTCCCAGAGCCATCGCTGCCCGAAGCGATATAGGAGACGTGCAGTTATCAGTCGTGAGCATCTTCAGTGCAGCCTGCAGATGCCTCTTCTAGACCTCACAGTATTGATCTGACTCTGACAGGACGCGCAATGTCATATCCTGATCCATGAACCTGTTTGTGTGCAGTCACTTGGGTATTCTATGTTCCATCTCCGTGTTGGGGCTGTCATGCATGTACACTAGTTAGCGTGTAGCTAGCCTGTTGCGTATGTGTCAGTGAGTGTGCAGACTAAAGATGATAGGGGATTCCAGGTGCCAAATGGCTTGCCTCAGCTCAGTCCGCTGAGGTGTCACTACCTCTCCTGATGAGTCTCTATGAGAGGGAGACTAATGCTTGGATATAGTGCCCATGGAGAGCTTAGCGACTTTTATTACTGTTGATCATCTGATTTAGCTTGACGTGGTGTTTCAGTGTAGGATTTAATGTGGCTTTTCAGATTAGCTTTCAAAACGTTTGTTTATATAGGAACTGTACGCTATAACATGGGTTTCACTGCACATCTTACTTACTGGCCACTGGTGTCAAATCAATGTCTTTTCCTTTTTGGTTCAACGTAATTTCATGGAAATAACGTGGGAAACGACGTTGATTCAACCAGTGTGTTCCTCTCCACGTAGCTCTAATAGGGATCATAGTCCTCCCCAGCACAGCAGATGAACATTATTATTGGCCCTGTAGACATTCTGTACTATCTCTGTCCTCACACCCAGGCCTGGTTGGCTGATCTGGTGGCTTGGCTGAAGGCCTTGGATTGGTAGCACAGGGAGACAGGCTGTCCATTGGACCAGATGGAGAACGGAGGGTAGTCGGTTGTACTGGAGTGTTTTTCAAGGCTCCTGCCTCTAAAGCCTGTTCCTCTGCTGGCTACTGCTCCTGGCTGGGGTTAATGCAATCTCCTATCCCTGCGGTGGTGGTATTGGAACAGGCTCAGCGTCAGCTGTTGAGATTATCTGGACTGTCTGCCCATGACATCAGACCATTTCAGGAAATGTGTGAAGTTTCCTGGATGTATGGAGCTTTGGAAGGCTTCACAATGTAACATCATTCTGGCTCCATCATACTTGGTTTCAGACAGTAAGGTATTGACAAATTTGTCTAGTTTTCTAGCGTTTGTTGTCTGACGTGAAGGTTTGACGGGAGCGGCGAGGGAAAGAGGATCTGCACGCGGCCTAGTTTTTACTTTAAAGACAGAACATTAACAGGAAGCAGGGTGAACACCAGCTGCATAGTGCTGAGTCAACGGACCGGCGGAAAAACAGCTGTGGTTGTGTGTGTGTGTGTGTGTGTCCGTGCATGTAGCGTGTAGCGTGTGGGGAACAGCTGTAAGCTAATGCTTCACAGGGTTTTCTGTGGGCGGTTAGGTTTTTGGGCAGGTTGCTGGGCAGACTTGAGTCTAACATTCAGAGAGGGGCTGTAAGTGTGTTGCGTGTTTATTGACTTTGTTAAATCCTCATATAGAAACTGGAATGTGGATGACTTGTGCATCCAGCGTGCTGACTCAGCATTATTCAACCTACTCAGAGGTCTGAGAGACATCACATCCCCCTCACATCATAATAAACCGCCAAAAGTGAGCTCAGCAGCTCCACTCCTCATGTCTCACTGTCCTGCCCTCTATCCCCTACATCTCCCCTTCAACACTGCAGACAGATGTCACGGGGGATGCCTTGAGTAGAGACTATGTTCCAGTCAGCAGCTATACACTCCGAGCACAACACCAGTCCCTATGCTGAGAATAATATATATACTTGTATGCCATTTCAAAACATTTAAATATATTTGAATATTTTGTAATATTTGGACATATTACAAAATGGTATGTTGATTTATATGTTGATTTATTGAAATATATGGGGCTCTCACAACTTCAGTCCCCGTAGATTCCCAGTTATTTCTGGTCATCATCATGTCTAACCTTGTGCCTAGCAGCTCAACATGATGACTCAACACGATGACTCATGTTACCGTGCTGACTGAAACGACATACCAAACCTGTTTGTTTTCTTCTTCTCAGTGAGAGATGGATGCTCTTCACCCTCATTGCCATGGCGATGAGAGAGGGACATACTGAACTGGAGACTTCACTGATATGCATCAGTGTTCGTTCTCCTTCTCGTCCTACTGACGATGAATGCCCTGACCTGTAACTGTCACACAACAGGTTTTGAGTCCAGATCAATGTCCCATCCACTCTGGTTGTAAAAGCAAACGGCGTACCCCTAAGGTATTTCGTCGAACATTCAAATGTGACCTTACTGCCTGGATCGTTAGCTCCACCATCAAAAAATATGTTTATGTTTCTATGCTGCTGACCTTGTGTAGGTATGAATTAAGCATCAAGATGCTGGGCGACCCCAACCGTCACCTCAACCCTCCACCTGCCCCCCTTTTCAATTAATGAGGGGGCTGCGAGGTACCGAATAGATTTCGTCTTTAAGTCAATTTTTCTCTCATATTCAGTTGACAAATCTTATTCAGACATCTTTTTTTTTCTTGTGAAGACTAAGACAGATATACTTACTGCCATGAAATAAAATGACTTTTATATTTCTGCATCATTAGTTAAGTCATAAGTTTCTTTTGTTGTCCTTTATTGCGGTTGCAGTGTCCCTCTTGTTCTCTCTCTCTCTCTCTCTCTGTCAGCAAATACGTGCAGAGTACAAAGTGTACACTACTGTATTCCCTTACCCATCTGCTGCTGTGTTCTACAGCCTTGACCATGGTTGTGCCGGGAGAATGGAAGTGTATCATAGTCTCCTCCATGAGAGTGTAGGTGGAGACGTCACTCACATTGATATCGAGCTAATCATTCTTTAAGCCATGTCGTAGATATTGTATGTGGTTCATTAGAGCCCAGTCCACATCCCAGTACATCTGATACTGGCTAGAGTGTCTGAACCCTCACGTTGGCTCTTCTGGAGCAATAACATCGCTCTGAGACTGTTAGTCTAATAATTATGTCCGTAGATGTTCAACCACAAGCAATCAGCGGTGTTGTGTTTTTTTTTTTTGACAGTGGTTTGTGCAGCCCCCACGGCAACATATTTTCAGAGTGGAATGTCTATCCATTATTCCAAGTACTGTTAACTTTATTAGCCATCGATTAGCGTCACTGGATCTCACCAACACAAGCCGGCGCCCAATCAATTCCTCGCCTTTTCCACTGACAGAAAGCCAAAGTCATCATCACTTTGAAAAGAGAGAGAAATATCTCTCTTTTCCCTTCACCAGTCTTTCATTTGCAATTGAATTTAAAGCGCAGGGGAGAATGATATCCTTTTCATTGGGGATCTCAGGTGCTCGTAGTTCGGCATTGCTGTTGCCTCTGTGTGACTCTAGTTCCTGTATCTCAACTAGGTGTTAGCCGAGTGACCGGAGCTGGAGCAGCGTGCAGCATTGACAACCAGTGGGAGTGCATCAGTTGTTCACAGAGTTTACTCCCAGACGTCAGAGGGTGCAAATGGAGCACAACCACAACCGTTCCACAAGTTAGATGTTGAAAATCACTTTAAAGGTACCACAGTAGGGCCTCCTGGGTGGCGCAGTGGTCTAAGGCCACCAGAGACTCTGGGTTGGAGCCCAGGCTCTGTCGCGGCCGGCCGCGACCGTGAGAGCCATGGGGCGACGGACAGTTAGTTGGCCTAGCGTCGTCCGGGTTAGGGAGGGTTTGGGATAACCTTGTCTCATCGCGCACTAGTGACTCCTGTGGTGGCCCGGGCGCAGTGCACGCTGACCAGGTTGCTAGGGGCACGGTGTTTCCTCTGACACATTGGTGCGGCTGGCTTCCGGGTTGGAGGCGCGCTGTGTTAAGAAGCAGTACGGCTGGTTGGGTTGTGTTTTGGAGGATGCATGACTCTCGACCTTCGTCGCTCACGATCCCGTACGGGAGTTGTAGCGATGAGACAAGATAGTAACTACTAAAAACAATTGGATACCACGAAATTGGGGTGAAAAAAGGGGGTAAAATAAAAAGTAAACAAAAAAGGTACCACAGTAAAGTGAATGAATCCACAGAATCTCAACATCAAAGCTTTGCGTCCGTGTCTCCAACACAAAGCCTGAATCTATTTTTACGCCAGGAACTCTCCGTGTGCATAACACAATAACGTGAACGACGATACATAGAGCTATCTTTCTCCTCATCTCTCCCCCTGTGCATGTCTACCTCAGTACATCCCTCCCGTTTCCCCCTTTTTCCTGGGCTGTGCCCAGTAATGTAGTGGTACGGCTAGTCGAAGAGTGTAGAGTGTGTGTAACGCTGTAATAGGATGTAAATGGATTTCCCATGCCAATGGTATCCTGCTAGCATGTCCTCTCTCTGTGCCAGGCCCAGGGCTTGGAAGGCTACGTTGAAGAAAGGCTTCCATACAGAGAGAGATCAGTCAGGCCCTTTGTCCACACTGAGAATGGATACCTACCTGCCTGGGATACAGATCCGCATGCTCATTTGATTCAGCTGCGTTTGTATTCGCCACATAGGGCTAATGGGGTAGACTGAAGGAAGGTAGGTCAGTCCTTACATCCATAGCTCTATCATTTCTCCACACTCGTACCTCAGATTTTTACCAAAACAGCATGCCTTGTTATTGTTTCTCCTGCTGATTGCCGCAAGAGTCAGGAGTGTGATTTATACATTATATTGGGGAAAGGGGACAGCACTGTATTCAGGACAGGGGGGGGGGGGCTCACAACGACAGGGCAGACTTTATTCAGACTAGACCATGGCTGACTATATAAGCGTCCTGTCCAGTGGATGTACTTGTAAATCACGCTGCCTTTACACTACAGAAACAGGCCCTATGGCCATTCTGGCTTGGACAAGGCTTACTTGAGTAAGAAATGACAGAAGTCTCGTTAACTCCATGGCACAATGTTGCTTATTTGCTTTTGAATGAACTGTAATAAACTGTCCAGAGTTTAGCTGGCTGAGCCAGATTAGCATTCTCTAATGGCGTTATGCCTCTAACAGCTATACCTCGTGGTATGCAGGCAGGCACCCAGCACGGTATCTGAAAACGCTATCCAAACTCTATTAGTCTGTGATAAATGGTTTTAGAATTCATCGCGTTCAGTGACAGAACGCATTATTATTTATGAGAATGAAATTCAATACTGCCGTGTCGCCTCCCAATATATATATATTTTTTTAGCTCATTCCCTGTCACTGCATCATTTGTCAGCTTATCATTTACCTGCTATCTGTCCGAGACTGGTTGATGAGTGAAAAGCACAACGCGTCTACGCTGAGCTAAGTCGTCAAAAGGTCATTAGCTCTGTATGAATTCACTCATATGCCAGCAAATTGGCAGCTGATAGTTATCTTGTTTCAGAAACAATCATCATTTGATAGACATGGACATTTAGCCCATCAACGTAAAGTGAGACTCGAGATAGAGGGTAAGGCCCTATAGCAGGTGTTTGCCTAAAAGTTCTGAAACTATGTAAGGTGATTTCCTGACCATGCAACCCCACAAGTTATAGTCTAGAACGAGGGTGACCGAGTTTTTCTTGGTCAAGTCATGTGGTTAGGAGTAATCTGCCGGCCCAATGAGATAATACTGAATGAGAACAAGGTAATGTATGCTAGGCAGCACACTGGACTAAAGGAGTCTGTAGTTTGTCCTCTGTGGTGCAGCCTGATTCGCTGGCCGTGTCCGAATACCCAAATGAGCGTACTACATACTACAGACTTAAACTGAATACTATTTACTCATCATCG